>NW_008334020.1:1447269-1474806 GCF_000622305.1 Nannospalax galili
ATTTCAGACAAATTGAATCTAGTCAGCCTATCTAGAGGTCTTTGTTTTAGGAGGGTCAGCTGTTCCTCATCTAGTGGTAATCAGTAGACCCTATTTTTTTTTCAACTCATCAATTCATACATATGGAGCTAATTCTAAAATAGAAAAGTTTTTGTGATAAAAACAGTAATGATAATAAAAATGTTTATTTAATCAACATTTCACATCAGATTACCTCAAAAGTCATTTAGGTGTGTTATTTATATTCAATTTGTCTGAAATTTCACAAGATAGTTTTAAAAAGTTAAAGCACAATGCCTATAGTTTGGTAACCATAAGGCTTGGAACTAGATTTTTGGTTAACTACAAAATCAATGCAAATGAAACAAAAATACTACTCTTCTTTAAAAGTAACAATGCCTTGGGGGCTGAAGAGTTGGCTCAGTAATTAAGAGCACTGGCTTCTCTTGCAGAAGACCCAGGTTCAATTCCCAGCACCCACATGGTGGCTAACAACCATGTGCAACTGCAGTTTAAGGGGAATCCGATGCCCTCTTCTGACCTCCACAAACACTGTACGACATAGGTGCATTTTCAGACATGCAGGCAGTACACTTATACACATTAAAAAAATAAAAATAATAAATTATATATATATCAATGTCTTTAATTTTTAGGAACAATTTTAAATTATTTTAATTATTTTCCACTCTGAATAGAAAAATAATGTATTAATTACATGATATCCCGCATCAAAGTCCAAAGAATCTTCACCAGTCAAGCTAACAATACCATTTATAGGATCTATTCCAAAAGAATTTGCTCCTTTCTTTGGTCCAGATAACTGTGTCTCAATGGTGTACTAGAAAAATAAAGTAGACATTACTCCAAAATAAATCAGAAAGCAGAGAAAAGTCATGAAGATAACCTCAGAGGGCAAACATAGAAATTTCCCCATGTTCCAGCATATATTAGAACCACTCGTATAATGTTATTTATAATAGAAGAAAAACAGTTCAGATGACTAACATATTAAAACAATCAAATGTGTGCTACCTTTTCATAGAATTGCACACTACATTTTTCTAAAAGAATTTTAAAATGCCTAATTCTGATTCTACATGTGAATTTACATATGAAACAATATACAGAATAAGCTCATCAGTTTTTAATGTTTCAAGAAACAAAGAATACATTCTAAATTTTCAGATATTAATACAGCTGACTATACAGTTTTTAACAATTTACCTAATATTTTCACTTTAATTTGCCAACACCTCTTGAAGAAAGGTGAAATTAGATAAATCTCTTCCCAAAAGTATCTGACAAAAATGTAGTTTGAAATGAGGTAATAATCCATTAAAGAAAGGTCCAGTTACTATTGTGGGTTTGTTTTTAAATTGATATGAATGCTATTTTGTAGCAATATATCTATTTCTCAAAACATTAAAATTTGAATCTGTCACCCATGATCCCTCTCACATTCCTGCAAATGACAGGCTGGTAATAACTACTTTCAGTTGGACCATAGATTATTTTTTTAATTTACTGAAAAGACATTATCTAATAGGAAAGATCTAAAGTTTCTTAACAATTTTATACTGAGTAGTCTACAAGACATATTTTTGACTATTTCACAAAGATTTTTAGTACTTCAACTGATGATAGCATACATAGCATTGAAGGTTAAGGAAAGAAAAAGAAATCTGTTCTAATTGTAAAAATCAAGGCAAGCCAGATGAAGTGGCTTTCCCAAGGTCACAACAGTAGTCTATGGTAAAGTCTCAGAAGCCCAGGTCAGCTGACAGCGCATCACCACTTGGTGCTCCAAAACTTCATACAAGAGTTGCTAAATTAATAGTAAACTATTTCAATATGCATTCCAAAGAACAGCTGTGAGCAAGCATGCTGACTGCCACTGCTCGGAGAGTCTCTATGCTCATCAGTTAGAACGGTATAGCTTCTTTTATCTTGCCAAATCTTTAAGAAACTTTGCAACCATGAATCAATTACAAGAAAAGCAAATTTCTTTGAGTTAGGACCTTAGTAATTAGGAAGGTGAAGAATCAGAGTCATATCTATATAATTTATTTATTTATAATCCTATATATATTTGTCATTAAAATAACTAGAAAATTGAAATAATTTTGATTAGTTTCCAGAAAGAAAGCCCCTGTTTTGCCTCAACAACCCTCCTCCAAAAGAAGTGCTGTATAAGTTTCTAGAATTCTCTAAAAAGTTATCTTCTGAGAGGTTTTTTTTCAGCGTTAACACAGATATTGCATTAGTGCATTAGAATAGTTAATTTATTTATCAAATTATATTACCTATTTTTGAAAACCTTCAGATGCATTGCTCTGTGAGCCTGTTACATACTGCAATATATGCATCCCACACAACACTGGCCACCTACCGTCAGTCTGTCACCATGTACAGTGTCTTCATCTGTGGCATTCACTTTATAAATGGATTGAAATAATGGATAGTCCTCAGTGATTTCCAATGTAGCTGCACAGCAGAAATCAAACATATTGTAACAAAAATAAAGTACTCACTATCTTAATATGAATTTCAAATTGTATTGTGGGGCTGGGATAACAATTTAAGAAAGCAATCTTTGTGTGTGTGTGTGTGTGTCTGTGTGTGTGTCTGTGTGTGTGTCTTTTTCCTTTTGGCTTCTGGTGAGCCTACCTTGCCTCCAGAGGACTTTTCCATACTTACCAGCACCATCTGCAACAACTGTAGCATAATACAAAAGAGCATGACTTATGGGCTGACGAGCTGTCCCATGTCCAGTGGGGTGCATCACAAGAAATTTCTGTATTCTAAATTTAAAACCTGATGGGATCTGTTTCTTACTGAAATACATAGATTACCTATCAACATCCAACTTTCAAAAACCTTCTAACATCTCTCCACAACCTTGGACATGGGCTTAAAATATATATGAACCTAACCCACAGTAATGACATGGATAAGCAACCTCAGGAAAGACAGATTAAACTAACTGTTCTCTTGATTTCTCTCTCTCTCTCTCTCTCTCTCTCTCTCTCTCTCTCTCTCTCTCTGTGTTTCATTAGCACCTTTGAAACATGAACTCAAGTTCAGTAAAAAGACATTTAACATTTTTCTATTTCTTACCTAAGTAGAAAACCATATTTATATTATAATAAAATTAATTTGTACCAAGTTGCTCAGCTAAAGTTTAGTTTTTCTATATTTGTATTATCTAAGTGATTTGAGGATACCTGCAGGTAGTTGTGGCATCTAGAACCATGTCTCCCAATATTTTCTCCAGAAAAAAAGAAATAGCATTAAACAAAAGCATCCTTTTGTTTAATGCTAAAGACAGATCACAACCGAATTTCATAGCAACTTAGACAAGTTGATTCTTAAGAAAGCTTAACACAACTTAGCAAATGATAGCTTGCTTCCATTCCAGTATGAAGCCTTACATCAAGCAAAGAGTATCTCAGAAAAACTGAGGAAAGAGGAAGAGATAAGAGGAAAAAAGTAATTTGAACCTCAGGCCTAATAAAGCGGTGAAATTGTTACCAGAAAGATTAAATCCACTCAAAGTGAAAAAAAAAAAGCTTAAAATTCTACTGCGTTAAAGTATCATATATGCAATGTAGAGTACAATGGGAAAGTACATACATAAGTAAAAGCACATGCAAAACTTCTTTTCTGTCTTAAAGTCAAATAAATAGTAAAAGAAAATTTACTTCAGATAATAGATTTTGAACAGACGAATGACGCCAAGAATGCTAGGCAGATACGGGAATTCAAAACTATTTGATTCAAATGATCAGAACACTTAAAATATTTTTGAATTTACCAACAGTTGGACAACTATAAGATTTTTTTGAGACTTTGTAAACCTTCACTATTATCTACAAAGAGAATTACTGAAGGTTTAATTGTATTGGACCCTCAATGGTCTAAAGGAATTCTTCATTCCTGTACTTTCCATCTTTCTTAAGGTTATTTCAAACTTTGCCTTTTCCCTCCCAAACCTTTAATCCCTTCCCTTCCCATCTATTTCATTGTGCACAGAGGAGCCCTCAAAGTATCTCAGAGTAAACAGAAACAATTGGGCTAGTGAAAGGTGAACTTCCCCTGGGTGTTCTGCACACTCAGTTATATCTATGCAGTCTTTCCTCCTACAGTAAATGGAGGGAACCTCACAAGGGCAAACCTTTTCACTGTGTGGGCCTCCCTTGAACTCTGATTTGGCTCTGATTTTCATTTTCATTTTATCAGTCGCTCTCTCCCTTCTGCTACTACCCACTAGCATGTAAACACACAGTTCCGTTTCCCCAGCATAACTTACCAGTGGTCCTGACGCTCTCCTACCCTTCAGTGTCAGCGTCCCCAGCATAACTTACCAGTGGTCCTGACGCTCTCCTATCCTTCAGTGTCAGCGTCCCCAGCATAACTTACCAGTGGTCCTGACGCTCTCCTACCCTTCAGTGTCAGCGTCCCCAGCATAACTTACCAGTGGTCCTGACGCTCTCCTACCCTTCAGTGTCAGCGTCCCCAGCATAACTTACCAGTGGTCCTGACGCTCTCCTACCCTTCAGTGTCAGAGTCCCCAGCATAACTTACCAGTGGTCCTGACGCTCTCCTACCCTTCAGTGTCAGCGTTTCTATATTTCTTCATCTCCTTCTTACTCTTAAATCCTTTCTACAACAGAAACTGCTTCCCAAAACTTATTTACAAACTCCATGCTTGCCTTTCAAATGGAACAAACTTGGTGGCCATCTTATTAACTTGCCTTCAACAATTGCACAATTGATTTTTCTTTTTTCCCTTGCAGAAAAAGAGCATCACATATATGCGGGGATTACTCTTGAACTTTCAGGATATATGGAAAGATTTTCCTTGGAAAATCAAAGTTGGCAAGTTTCCTGAAGAGCTCTTAAGTTCTCTGATTAGGCAAAGTTCTGTTACAGCTTTTCAAACTTATCGGACAATTTCTTCATAATCTATGGTCTCCAACAACTATCTCCCTTATTCTGTCATTCTTGAGTGCACATACATAATTCGGTTGTATGTTGAAGGTGAATACAAAGTGAGAGGTGGGAGTTATGAAATTCAAGGGCCCTCAGGAGTCATAGGAGCTTGAGGTCCAGAAAAAGTCCAAGAGCCCAGACTACCCAGGGGAGCTCAGGAGAGCTCAGGAGAGCTCAGGAGAGATAATCAGGTAGCTCACATCTTGACCAAAATAGAAGGAAAAACAAAGCAGGAAAGGAATTCAGCTATTTATTCAAATCTATAAACAATACCATAGAAAGTGAGTATGTGTGTGCATATTCTCTTTCAACAATAACTACACGTGATTATCAGGGAACACATATATAATAGTAAAAGTTAGTAAAAACCTGCTTTTGTAGCAACATCATGGAGTGTGTATTACAATTCCAAATGCAATCCATTCTGTGAAGGAAGTCATTGTGATATTTGAGCATAGTATAATAAAGGTAATTGCATATACAAAAATCTTACTTTATTTTAATGATCAACTTAAAAGGTACTTAATAAATATGGCTCATTTAATGAAAGGAATACTTCATTTTGTTTTGAACATTTCAAAGTTTAAAATGGCACATTTAAATTTTTTTATGTTACCAAAGTTGTAGTTCATATTAATGATCTTCAAAATCAAGGAATAATAAATTTTATTTTCAGGGTTCTATATTTTAATTGTAATAATGAATATTTCTTTCAAGCAGGTACTCAAACTAAGAAATTCAGGTCACTAATACTTTTTCAGAAATTAAGGTACAATTATAATCTAAAAGAAGAAAATACAAAATTTCAGTATTTTTTAACATTTTAAACACACAAAATAATTTAAAATTATAAATATGGATATATAAATGTTTAGAAGAGCTGTGTAGAGCCGTAGATAGATCATTAGTCCCGTCTGTGTGATGATTCCATCTCTTTCCTACATTCTTTCATGTTTGTTCAACCTCCCAGTCAAATGAATCATCTCCATTTGTTTATAAAATTATCCCAATGTCTCCTTTTAAAGAGAAATAAGCCAGATAGGAGTCTTGCAATCTGGTAAAATTAGGCCACTGCCATCTCTCCAATTTCACATCAAGATTTCTAAAGAAATGCATTCCTCTTTTCATAACCTCACTAATCAAGCCACAACATTCTGGCTTCTACCCCTTGACTCCATAAAACAGTTCCTAGACTCATTATTTATAAGCTTCCCTATGTCAGTAACAGAATGCACTGGAGGTTGTAATTCCCCATTTGTGTTAACTGTGGAACACAATTCTACTAATCAAGCATCTGGCACTCACCTGGAATATTTTCTTCCTTCGCTGTTCGTGGCATAGCCCTGTACTTTCTCTACCACCACAGTGAATGGTCTATCTTGGACTCCTTGGCAGGCTAACTTTCTTCCACACATCATTAAGTATAGAAGTTCTTCAAGGTTTGGCCTTGTGCCCTCCTTTACTCTAGTTCTTTAGTGCGATTAAGTAATTTCATCCAAATCCGTGTTTTCAACTACAAAACATTCACAGCCCTAGGCAAGAACTCTGAGTTCAACTGCTAACTTAAATTCTTCCTTTGATATGTATAATTAATGCATTTCAAATATGGCATGTTGCGTTTGAGATGTCATTCACTGGTAGTTTTCCTATCATGCATAGGGCCCTGGGTTTTATTCCTAGGCCCCAAACAAACAAGGGAAAATCATCTTCAATGTAAACTCACACTTCTCAAATTTGGTTTCTTCCTTGGTTTTCCTACTATGCTTAAGGATCTTTATAACAATTGCACAAATTAAACTTCAGAAAGTTTTCTTGTTTGCCTTTATATTAGGTTCATCATCAGATTCTTTTACTAGTTAAGCATAGAAAGACAATCTACCTATCTCTAACACCTTCCTAGGCCAAATTCAATATTCCTTCCCTTGCTTACTTAAAGAAATTGTTAGCTGGTCTCCCCCTTTTTATTCTACAGATCTTCAAACTAATGCCCATAAATCAAATTTAGAATGTCGCCTGTGTTTTACGCTATAGAATTGTTTTGTTTTTTTTTTTACTTTTAAGCAAAGTTATTTAGAAAATAAGACAAATACTTTGTGATATAATAAATATATATGAAATTAAAGTTTTGGTGTTCATAAATAACACAAATACACACACTTGCTGTTGATTACATGATAGTGCATTCCTGCTACAATGGCAGAGCTGAGAGATAGAAATAGAGATTGTAGTAATTTGAACTCATCAGTTCAAAATATAAATCCCAGTCATTCAGTCCTCAGAACATATCATTCTTGATCACCATGCCTCCTACCCATGATGGGAAGATAAGAAAAGTAGAATGAATGACACACTTTTAAGACATGTGGAGTGTGAATTATCTCATTGTTGAGTTTTTTGTAAAGAATTACAGTCACTAAACAAATAACTCCATAACTTATATAAAAGAACATAATATCTGTCATATAAAATAAGATGACACACTCTTCACAATATAAGAGAAAAATAATGATCAGAAGAAGCAGAAAACTTTGGATGAAATATTTCATGACAGATTTTATTCCTAAAAATAAATAAAAATGAGACCATTGCTAATAGGATTCTGAATGGTTCTCTCAGTAGCCAAGCTTGAAAAACCATTCTTTGATACTATTATGTAACACACTACTAAGTAAATGACATCATCTTTCTCAACAAAAAGGAAAATCTACTCTTATTAGTAGTAGACTATTTGTATAAAATAATATTGTAGTAGCTATTATTATTATTAAAGTTTTGTTATTTAAAAATTATCATGAGCTACAAATATTTGCTTCCTCACATATAATCACTACATAAAGATCCTCAAATCTTCATTTTGGTGGCAGAGTTTAAAAAGTTATCTGGACCTGGGAGGGCAAGTGGAATTAGTGATATTAAGGGGGGATGATAATGGGATAGAAAGAGTTAAATGGACTGGGCAGTGGGAGGAAAGGGAAGAGGAAGGAGTAAGGGAAGTGATAAATAGGAGTAAATGCCTTCTGGAAAGGTCTTATAGAAACCTGTTACTGGAGAAGTTTTATACACATATATCTCTCTATATATAGATATAGCTACATAGATATATGTATATATTACAAAGCTGTTTGAATATCATTACTCTATAGAGGGAGTTCAATTGGCCTACCAAACACCACAGGCTAATAAGTAAAAAGTCCAATGCCAGGAATATGTTTCCTCTTTTGAAGTCATTGATTAGAGAGGTCCTACAGACCCTCAAAGAATACTGACTATTACTATCGCTTTTGGTTATCCAGAACTTGAAACTAAGATTCTGTCACTGAAGGGACTGCAGTCAAGCTTGTTCTAGCCTTGAAGCTTTATCTGCTGGCTGGCTTTCATAATACTCAAAAGAGCTATGCTTGCTATTTGAAGAGGAAGATAATAAAACTTACCTAGTTGTGACCACTTCATGCTACAATAAGGACTGGTCTGGCAAGAGATGCCCAATATTGCAATAGTGGCCTGGATGTTATGGGAGAATCCAACCACCTTCAGATTGGATTTAAGGCACACTTCAGAAAATGGAGCCAATACCTGCACTGCTATCAGGGCTAAGAACTTGTGGCTACACAGGTCACTGATAGTAGGGGAGAACTTACTACTATGGTCCTGATAAATAAACATAGTGTTTAATTGACTCCTAATAACTTATTATTATACCATAGATTAGTGCATCTCTGAACTCACAAGGTAAAAGCTTCTTCATGTAATGGGTGCTGATTTACACAGAGTCTCATGTCCCGCTGGTCAATATACAGACAAAGAGAAACTACAGAGTGCTCAGCCTTAAATGGGACATCTATATCATACCATCTCCTCCCAAGGCTCAGGGATCATTGCAGAAGGGGGGCAGAAAGATTTAGAGGTAGTATGATAATATAAGAAAAGTATGTTGTCTGGACACCACAGATTAATTGCACATATGAACTCACAGCACTCATGACAGCATGAATAAGACCTGTGTAAATCCAAGCTAGACAGGATCCCAAAATGGATAGGGGAGGTGGGCAGGAATTCCAAACTGTAGGTGAGAAGCTTTTGGCAATTGATAAATGCTGGGAGAGGAAGAGTCAGTTTTCTTTAGGAGTGTGAGGCCTGATCAAACTCCAAGGGATGGACTCAAACAAGAGAATTTGGGAAGAACTGGTTTGACTTGGTAGGCCTTTAAAGAAGGAAAAAAGTTAATAGAAGACAAGAAATTGTGGAGGGACAATAGAAGGGGGTGGAGAGATGGAACGGGTTCTGAATCTGATCAAAGTACATTATGTGAAATTCTTTTTTAATATTTTATTATTTTTATTTTATGTGTATGAGTATATTGCCTACATGTATGTAAGTGCACTCATGTTATGCAATGCCCACAGATGTCAGAAGCGGATGTCAGATCCTCTGGAACTGGAGTTATTAAAGATTGTTAGCGACCCTGTGGGTGCTAGTAACCAAACCTGGCTTCTCTGTAAGAGTAGCCAGCGTTCCTAACTGCTGAGCCATCTTTCCAGCCCCCCATTGTATGAAATTCTGAATAACGCAATAAAAAATATATTTAAAAAAAGTAATGTGGACTTTCTAAATTCTTCCTATCCAGAGTCTACTTTTGAGCTACTTTTGTCCCTATCTAATTTATACCCATCAGATGAATATATTTAAAATACTTCTTTTTAAAAGTATCTTAAAGGGTCCCCATCACTCTTAGGTCATAGAAAGACATCCTTAAGACACTCTTTACTACCTTTACGTAGTCATTTTCTGAAATGATACCTCATATATCTCCTTTCAATCACACTAGATTCTTAATCACGATTAGTTTTCCCCATCTGTTGTGCCTTGGGAAATGTGTGCAGTTCTTTCTCTATGAAACACTGTTACCTTTCCTTTTGCTTATTTTCTCACATCAGGATTCAGATCTAATCTATCTTTTTTTTTTTGTTGAGGTCTTTTTTGAGACAGGGTCTCCCAGTAGCCCCAGCTGGCCTGGAACTCACTATGTAGAACAAGCTGGCCTTTAACTCAGAGAGATCTGACTGTCTCTGTCTCCCCAGTGCTGGGATTAAATGCGTTGGCCACCAAGCCTGGTTCAATCATTTTTTAAAAGGTTCCTATATGTCTCTAATTGGTCAACCTCTGAACAGGAACATGCATATTATTTGCTTGCATAATATCAATGCCTTTCTTATGTCACAATTGAAATGATGCATTTGTGATATGTGATTAATGACTATCTTTCCTTCTTTGAAAAAGTGAAATAATGTTTGAAACTTACCGATACTGCATTATATTATCTTTGGTTTTCCATAAGCAAAATTTTGATTATTCGCATAGGCTGTCAAATATAGTAATGTATTTTTCTCTCCTGCCTTCTTGTCTTATTTTGTCTGTACTATGTCCTTAAGAATATTTGGTATTTAAAAAAATATTTTATTGATTCAAGAATTTCACACAGTCATACTCAGACCCCTTTTCCCCTCTCTACTTCCAACTTACTAGCTCCCATTCGTGTACTCTATTATTATTTGTCATATTTTAAGGCCTAGAGAGCCTAACTTGTGTTTCCTAAGTGCTCTTGGGTGTGGATCTTGGTATCTCTTAGAGTCTGGTCAACTATCAGGCATCACACCAGGAAGTGAAACAGACTCTCCTTCTACCAGCATCTACTCATTGCCACTGTATTTTCAGATAGGGCTGAGGATTCCTGCCCACACCCTGCATTCACGCTGGGACCCTATCTGGCTTGGATTTGCACAGGTTTAGTGCATGCTATCATAAGTGCTGTAGATTCATATGTGCAACTACCCTGTGGTGTTCAAACAACACAATTTCTTTGTATTCATCTACCACCCTGACTCTTAAAATCTTTCAACAACCACCTCTGCAATGATTCCTGAGCCTTGGAAGATAGGATGTGAAGTAGGTATCCCATTTAGGCTTGAGCACTTGACAGTTTCTCATTTTCTACATGTTGACCAGTTGTGGGTATCTGTTTTAATTGTAGTCTGCTGCAAGGAGAACCTCCTTGGCTGAGAGCTGAGTGATGTTATTATCTACAGGTACAACAATAAGTCATTAGGAGTCAATTTAATGCTATGTCTATTTAGCAGAATGATAGTAATAAGTTCCTCCCTAGAGCCTAATACCAGTCTAGCCCCAGATTCTTGCCCCTGAACCGTATGTATCAGATATGACCTCCATCTTCTGAAATGGGACTTAAAACCAATCAGAAGGTAGCTGGTCACTTCTGTAACATTCTTGCCCCTATTGTACCAATGGGCATATTTTGTAAAGCCAGTTATTATTAAGTGTGCAGGGTTCACAGCTGGGAAAGGCTGATGATTCTCTTTCTCTGCTAGTAACATATGTAGCACCACCTAGTATTATGAAAGCTAGCCAGCAGCAAAAAACTTCAAGGTCAGTACCAGTTTTAATTCTCCTTGTTTTACTACTCATGAATGAAGGATCTTCAGCAATAGGGTCTTACCATCAAATTGTGGTGGGTAACCAAGTGCAATCACAGTAACCAGTATTGTTTGAGTTGTTTTTAATGTATTTACTTAATTTTTAAATTTTTATTCATTTATCTCTCTCTCTCTCTCTCTCTCTCTCTCTCTCTCTCTCTCTCTCTCTCTCCCTGTGTGTGTGTGTGTGTGTGTGTATGTGTTTTGACTGTATGTGCGTGATTGCTCCTGTGTTATGCAGTGTCCACAAAGGCCAGAAAATGGTGTCTGATACCTGTGGAACTAGAGCCATCTCTCCAACTCCAATGTATTTTCTTTCTAATCTCACAAATATATGTGAAAATTTCTATCTAGCAAAATTATGTTCTGTGTATTCCACTGAGAGTTTATATGTCTATATGTTTTCTTATACATATGAATATTTACATACTGTTTTATAAATTTATGTAAACATACATTCTTCATTTAATTAAAAAAGAATCACTGTTCATCTCTACCTGAAACAGTATCCCTCAGCTCTTTCATAGTAGATAACTTTTGACACCAAAAATAAGAAAAAGAAGAATCATACCTGTGCCTGAATAAAAGAGGGGGTCGGCAGTACAGTCTGGAGGTTCAGGAACATCAATTATATTAATGGTCAAAACCCGTCGTGTGATTCCTCCAGTATTAACTATAAATAGAAACCTGGTTGGATCAGTTTCATAATTAAAGATTTTAGTAGAAGTGATTACACCAGAACCTAATAAGGAGATAAAACAACAACAAAAAATTACTATCTACCAATCTAGCTAGCTAGCTGCCTAGGTATCATATCTATACAAACGTGTTTGTCGTATCTTGAAAGATGTTATAATGATATATTTTAGCTGTTTTATAAAGAAACTAAATTGGAAATGATGTGATCTACCCAAAGTCACTCAATTAACAAGCACCTTATGAATCTTTAATGGAGGATAGAAGAAATAGGTGTGAAAATAGACTACATTTCAGTTTTTTGATACTGTACAAAGAATATGATATGTGTAAATGAATATCAATGATTCAGACTTGTATTTGTAATACATTATATTTTCCCTCAAACACTTGCACTGAAAAGTTCTGAGATGCTGGAGAGATGGCTTGGCAATTAAATGTGTTACTCTCTCAGAGGACACAATTTTGATTCCCAGTCCCCAGGTCTGGTGGCTCACAACCACCTGTAACTCCAGTTCCAGAGGATCTGACAATCTCTTCTGGCCACTGTGTGCCTCTCCACACATGGACACAGACACACACATACATAAATAAAACATAAAAGTTTTATTTATGAGGTCCAGTAGCCTTCATTGACAGAGATTGCATTGTCTTTATATTCCTATTCATTTGTCATTAAGAGAGAAAATCATGTCCATGATGCTTCTTTATATCCAGCCTCACTAACTATAAGAAGCATACCCCAAAATCATAATATAGGGGACTTCTTTGTTTAGTTTCTGCTGTGTCTGTAGTGTGTGTGTGTGTGTGTGTGTGTGTGTTACATGTGCTTGTTTGAGTACATGCATGTGTGTTCTGCTCATGTGAAGCAGGAGACCAGAGATTGATTTTAACTTTCTTCTTCAACCACTTCAAATCTTATATTTTGAGTGAGTGTCTATCATTGAACCTGGAGTTCACTGAATGACACACTGGCTACCCAGCAAGCTCCAGACATCTGCTTTTCTACACAGCAGCCCCTAGCACCCGCTATTAAATCTGAATGTTTTACTAAATCAGTTACAAGCACCCGCTGCCATGTCTGGCTTTTGGATGCGTGCTGGGAATATGAACTCAAATCCTCAGACTTGAACAACTGGAACTTTGCCAACTAAGTCATGTCTATAGTCCCTATGATACAGGTTTTGCAGAATTTTGGACTGGAATTAAGATAAAAATTATCAAAACTTTTGCTGTTGAAGACAGTTTATTGACCTAATCAAGATATTCCCTATCGAATTGACCTCTGAGTTGAAAATTGTTCATTTTCAGAGTAGTAAAATGAGCAGTTCAACCAAGGCAACAAAAGAAAATAGAGATGAAAGGAAGAAAACCATAAACAACAATATAAACTGCATATTTTTAAAAAATTTTTAGAAGCATTTCATTACATCAGCATTGACATATTCAATAACAATTTTCTGAGCTAAGCTGCATCTCTTACAAAATTGGCTGTACCTTTTTTTTGGTTTACAGTTGAATTATTAGTTATACAAATATTGTACTCAGTATAAGCCTTATAAGACATAAAAGTAAATGAGGTTTTAACCATAAAAAAAGATCTCCATTTCATTATTAAAATACAGAGTTTCATGCAGAAAACCTCATTTTTAATGCAATTGACATTAAAATGTTTGCACATGCGCTTCTAATCTCTGTATATCAGACTTTCTGAGGCTTCTTCGCATCTGAGCATGGATATAAAGTCAGCAGGTAGATTTCAATGATAATGTTTTTCACATCTACTAATTATTAAGGAGCAAATTTTTATACTTTGAAGAATTATTTTTTTAATCATTACATCTTTTTTAAATTTTTAATAGCTACTATCAGGAGTATAAGTTTTATTAAATCTGAATGTTTTACCAAACCTGAATGTTTTAAAGAAATTATAATCATTTGGGGCAAATAAGTTATTTGAAAATGAACATAATACTAATTTTTAAAGAAAGCTACTAGATTAGGAAGAAATATTATCCTGTATTCTGGCAAATTCACTTTTATCCAAAGGCAGTGTATTTTTAAACACAAAAACATATGAATATTATTTAATAAGGACAAAAAGTGAGTCTTCCTGAAACAAGCTCCCTATAAATTTTTATAGGTTTTCCTTTTCAATTTTATGGAATGCTAAGAGCCAGACAAACTCAAGTCATAACAAGAGACAAAAATAACCAAAGTTGAATTTTGTTCAAACTGAAATAGAGCTTATCTATCATTCTTAAATAGGTCCAGAAACAATATCAAAGTGTGGTGATGAACCCAACCTTGATCTTATCGGTAGGATCAATCCCTGGAGAGCTATTTAACTATGGTATTTCCTAATGTGTCTCCTCTCATTGGACCAAATGCCCTACACCTGACAGAATGACCTTGTGGGTATTCTCTGACTCCCTAAATTTATTTTTCTATGTGCTTTGTTGTCAAGGCTATAATGCAGGGTTCTCAGTACCAGTGTAGATATGTCAAATCTGGATGCATCTTGGGGTTAAAGGTCCAACCATCTAAGGAAGAGGAGTCTAATATGGTCCTAACTGAAGCTTGTCTTTCCAGTGCCAGTGTAGTTCAGACTTTTGCAGATGAATTACCAGTGTAACAAACAAAAGGCTTTGTCTTTCGGTGTACTTCAAATGTAAAATGTTCCACGCAGTTTCACGAGTTAATGGTGAAGTCCGAACTTGATGCTACTTGGAGGAAGTAGAATCTTCAAGAGGTGGCGACAAGTGGGAAGTCTTCAGGTTATCAGGGAATGACCTGTAAGGGATTGTGTGCGCCTAGACTTTTTCTCTTTCTTGAAACATGACAAGAGTGGTTTGGCTACACCATGGATTCCTACTACTTCATTTTGTACCTTGGCCCATCCTAACAGCAGCAGAATCAACTAATCAGGGACTATAATCTCCCAAAGTATGATCATGTTAGAGAAACCAAAGACAAAATGGTAATATTGGTAGATTATTTTCAGAGACTGACTTAGTTTTTCATTTGAGATAAATTTGAAAACAAAAAAAAAGAATTCAGATTTAAGAATTGTGTTGATTTAAATGAGAAATGTCCCCTATAAACTTAAGTAGTTAAACAGTTGGTGGCCCTGTATGGGGATTTAGGAAGTGTGGCTTTGCTAGAGGAAGGTCATAATTTCACCACACTTCTAGCTCACTCTCTCTGCTTTGTGTCTGCTATTGAATATGTGCTCTCTACCTTCTAGCTCCTGCCATCATGCCTGCTGCTTGTTGTCATGCCTGCTGCTTGTTGTCATGCCTTCCCTACCATGATGCACTCATCCCTTTGGAACCATAAGCCAAAATAAACTCTTCTCTAAGTTGGCTTTGGTCATGGTGTTTTATCATAGCAACAGAAAAGTAGCTAATACATGAGTTAATAAACACAGGCAGGAACATTACTCAGCCAATTCTCAGGACTGTGATAATTCAAACTCCGTGTAGTTTGAGGTCATTTGTTATGCAGCACAATGAAACAGATGGACAGAACATGCAGATTTGAAGAGTTGGGTTAAACATTAAAAATACACAGTACTAACGTAGAAATTCTCAAAAGATTTAATTAAATAAATATAATTAGAAATGCAACCATGGGTGTATTAGTATAGCTACACACATTAAAACAAAAAAACAGGTATAGCGCTTTTCCTGAAGAGATACAAAAATAATAATATAATAATAATAATAAAGCTGATAAAAAGAGAAGAACATATGAGGGTCTCTAGGCATGTTGTCCACCACTGTTGTCCTAGCACTCAGGAATTGGAAGCAGAGGTCATGCTAAGTTCACGCATGCCTGGTCTACATAGCCAGAGCATGTATAAAGAAATGAAGAAGAGAAAGGAGAAAAGGAAGGGAGGTGCCAGATAAGAGGAACATTTTATCCCAAGTTGAGACCAGAGTGGAGGCCAGAATTATTTCTTTGACTTATTTTTCAACTGGTAAATAAAAGACAGAAAAGAATTATTCAGGAACAGACTAGAGAAGGCAGATGAGATGATACATGTGAAGCCCTAGAGAAAGAAGGTTTGCATGAGGAAATCCTGATGACTACACAAAGCATGTAACTAAGAATGGTATCTTGAGGCTAGAGATATTGCTCAGCAGTGAAGAGCACTAGCTGCTCTTACAGGGGACCAGGGTTTGATTCCCAGCACCCACATGGCAGTTAGCCACTGTCCTTAACTGCAGGGGATCCAACATCCTCTTCTGGCCCCTGTGGGCATTGCATGACATAGATACACTTACATACATGTAGGTAAATCATTCATTCGCATACAATAAAAATAAAATAAGACTTGTGAGTCAAGTTAAGGACTTTGACTTTTATCTTGGGAAAATAGGAGACTATCAAAGATTATATGGTAAGACCTAGATAATTTCCAAAGTGTTAATAGTGAATGATCATATTTGTCCATCAATAAAAGAGTTACATCAGTAAAGAAAAAACTGTGAAGGGAATCTGGTATCAAGAAATCAGCTGTGAAGACTGGTGCACAACATTAGACTAAATGTGAAGGGAGGTGGCTTGAGGCAGTGATCATAGAGACAAGGAAATGTACCAAGAGATCAGAATCCAAGCAGTCTGAGATGTACTCAGTTAGACAGAAGCTGTAGAGGAAGTCTCCAATAGAAGCCCATCACAGTTTTTTAAAGGGTACATGGTAGCAAGTCTAGCACACATCATATGTGTGATGTTATACAAAGTAATATCCTATGACTGGGAATGGGCTACTTGAAAGTTGGTTATATGTTCTTGTACTATGTGAGTCCCCAGTGAGCAATGTCTCACAGGACTCACATGAAGGTTAAAGTCAAGCAAGTTTTAGGAGAAGCTAATCAGGCCAGAATCAATAATTGAATTTAAGGTATTTGTGAATATCACATTGAAGTAGAGATGCCAGTCTAGGTTCAGTCATAGTGTTTGAGCTTTGTGTACACTTTGGGATCATGAGAATGTTTTGTAATTGTAGTCATGCGATAGATGAGACTTCACTCAAGAGGCACATGCAAGGTAGAATATGCACTGAATAACAGCATACACAGAATAAACAAGAACTTAGGACAAGAATAAAGAATAAGTAAAGGCAGAGGAGGAGTATACATGGGGAAATCCAGCAAACTGCAGCTTCAAAGGAATAAAAAGTGTGTGGTGTGTGTATTTCAAAAACCAAGGATGACGTTCACTTAAAACTATGAAAACTACATGATAGGGGACAAGGTAAAAAACACAGCACTGTAAATATCAATCAAGACGGCATTCACTGGGGTTTTCTGATCCGTTGATCTACACGTCTGTTTCGTGTGGCAATTCCATGCTGTTTTTTATTACCATAGTTCTACAGTATAGTTTGAAATTGTATATGATAGTTCCTTCAACATTGTTCCATTGGTTTTTTTTTTTGTGCTCAGGGACTTTTTGGCTATCAAGGTTCTTCTGTGTTTCCAGATAAATTTTATAATGATTTCTTCTATTTCTGTGAATAATGTTGTGGAGATTTTGATTGAGATTGAATTGAATCTATAAATGCTTGTGGTAGGATAGTGATTTTCACAATACTAAGTCCATCAGTCCATGAGCCCTGGAGGATTTTATATCCTCTAGCACCTTCTTCAGCCTCTTCAAAGGCTTAAGGTTTCCTTTTTCTAAAAAAAAAATTTCTTTTATAGTTTTTATTTTATGTGTGTGAATGAATTGCTTGCATGTATGTAAGTGTAGTACATGCATGCAATGCCCATAGAGGCCAGAAGAAGGCATCAGATTCCCTGGAACTGGAGTTACAGGCAATTGTTAGCCATCATGTGGGTGTTGGGAATCAAACCAGGTCCCCTGGGAGCAGTCAGTGCTCTTAACTGCTGAGCCATCTCGATAGCCCCAGATTAATGTTTTCATTGTACAGATCTTTAACATCTTTGGTTAGGTTTATTCCTAGATATTTTATTTCTTATTAGGTTATTTTGAATCAGTTTCTATAATCTTTTTCTCTCACAAATTGTTATTGGTATAGAAAAAAGATAGTGATTTTTTTTTTCTATCCTGCCACTTTCCTGAAAAGTGTTGACCATTTCTAGAAGTTTTCTGGTGGAATTGTTTTGATCTCTTATGTATATATCATATCATCATAAATAGGGATAATTTGACTCATCTTTACCAACCAGGAAGAGTCCTCCCTGAAGACTATCTGTTATAGCATTATAAGATGCTATGAAAGCTGCCAAGGAAAAAAAATCAGTGATTCTACCCAGCTGTGAAGTCTATTAACTACAGTAATGACAAGTCCAGCAAACTGTCTTTATTGGTGCAACAGTGGCATTTTTATTTTGGGGGTAATCAACAGCTAATTTGATTAAGTCCTACTCAGAGGGAAGGAAATCATGTGTGGTAGTACAAACATAGCCAAGTACACATGGCTGAAGTGGTCAGAGACTCTAGAGAAAAACCTACTTCTGACACTTCCCTAGACCAAAGTCTTACTAGACTAATTTCTTACTGTATTCTAAGTAAGTATCCTTATATTTAAAGACAAGTATACCACTTGTGATTCATCAAAGGTTTTTTTGTAACATATGGAGATTATTACAAAGTTCCACAACTGTTCAAATGCAGAAGGCAAGTGACTGTGAGATGCCAAATATTAAGTGACCAATCTACAATGCAACTTCTACATCCAAGACTCAGGGAGCATCATAGAAGAGGGGGCAGAAAGACTGTAAGTGCCAGAGGCACAAGACACCTCCTGCTAGTCAACGCATTCTAGACATGATAGGGAGGCTGCACCAATGAAATCTCCACAGTGTGGTAGTCTAATGAGAGCTTCATAATGACAAAAGTAATTGATATGCCAAGGTGGATGAAGGAAATGTCACAGGTCCCACCTCAAGATGAAGAGCTACATGAAATCGATGGATGCTGAGGGAAGGAGAATCAGTTTTCTCCAAGGACTAGCTCCCTGGGAGGTTATCTAATCCAAAATGGACAACCCTAAACACAGGTACAGACAAGTATCACCTAATAGACTTAGTGCTTTATATGTGTGTGTATTTGTAAATGTATGTGTGTATATATAACAATAATAATCAAAGAAGAAGATAAATTAAGAGGGACTGGAGGGACATGGGAGGAGTTGGTGGAAGACTGGGAGGGATGGAAATAAAGTAAATACAATACTCATGTTTGAAATTCTCAAATATAAAAATATTTTTAAGACAATCACATGACTTTGACATCATATCCATGTGACTCTGTGGAAGTACATTCTATGATGTTTCTGTGGTGAAAACCATTGCTTAAATATGTATTTATCAAAACATTAAAAGATTGCTGTGTTGTATGTGGTAGAAAAGCCTACCACACTTCACAGTGAATTTTATTGATGAATATATTGTAAGGTTTTAGAGAGTGAGAGACTGTACGTCCCTGGATAGGATTCCTATACCAACCTTTATCCACGGCTCAGAAACCACTGGGGAAGAGGAGGCAGAAAGATTTCACAGCCAGATTGGTGTGTGAATATAAGGTAATGGAGGCTTTTAGGCTTCTGGAAACTTGCTCATGAACTTGCAACAATGGTGACAGCACAAGACATATGCCTATTCAATGAGATGAAAATCCAGCATAGAGTGGGCAAAATGGACAGCAGGCTCCAATCCTAACCAAGGAACTATTGGCAAATGATTACTGTGGGATGAAGGAGAGTAGATTTTTAAGGGAATGACTCTAGATATGCACAGTAGACTCCAGGGGACGAACTTGAACCAAGACATTTGGGTACAAATGTTTGACTGGGTAGGACTTAACATATATTACAGAATGCAGGAAAACCAGTGGGCAGGCAACTCAGGGGCATACTTGGGTGAGGGGTTCTAAATTTGATTAAGATGTATTATATGAAATCCACAAAAACTCAAAAAATAGGGAAAAGGAATATATGACAAGGGCAGGAGTGTATAAAATACTGAAGAGTATTCCTTTCAAACACTGAGCTGCTGAAAATGAGAAGTGAGATGTTTTTAGAGACATGAGGTTTATTAAGATAAGGAAAGCTTATGAGATGAGTAAAATTCACCAGAATGGAGAAACAGAGACAAAAATATAAGAAGAAGATTATACTCAGTGCAGGAAGATAACTGAGATGAGGATAGAAAATGGAACTCAGAACAAAGATGAAAAGAATGAAAACAGTCAAAGAAAGCAGGCATCCAAGCGAAGAGCAGAAAGGAACAGTGCGCAAACCAACTGACCGTACAACAGAATCTAAAGAAGTCTGCTGAGTGTTTGCATTCTTTTTCCATTTATTAACTGATTTCAGTTAACAAGAGAAAATATTTTAGGCATATCAGAGATTTGGAATAATGAGAAATTTTTAAATAAACAGGTTAGCCGGTGAACAATATAATGACTAAATAATTGTTGAAATATTGCTAAACATCCTATGAGCTAAGCACAGGTTAGGATTAATATGAGCATTCATGTGATTCTCCCCAGTACTCATCAGCACAGGGGTGACAGAAAACATCTACAACTGGGCTACAATTTCTCAAGTAAAATTTACAGTAATCATACAGAAAATTACCTCAGGATAGTGTCAAGGATAGATGAACAGGGTTTTATAGTGACCTACAGAAAGTACAAAGTTAGCTAATAGAAAATAAATCAAAAGATTAATTGTTTTGTCATTAGGAATTCTGAATAAAGTGCTGGAAATGTAAATATCAGATTCTTAAGAGCAGAGACAGGTTCTAGAGAGATGGCTCAATGATTAAGAGCATTGGCTGCTCTTACAGAGGACCCGGGTTCAGCTTTCAGTACCCATATGGTGGCCAACAAATGTCTGTAATTCCCATTCCTTGGGATCTGACACCTCATGGCCTCCCCGGCACTGCATGACATCAGCACACTTACATACTTGCAGGCAATACACTCATAAACATAAACTAAAAATAATAGAGAAAAAAGGAGAGAGACCAAGGGCTGAGAGATGTCTGCATGGTAAAGATCACACAAGGTTGAGGTTCAAAGCTCAAATCTTGGCATTATAGATGCCAGGCGCATGTGGCCCACCTCTAATTCCAGTCTCAAATGGTAAAGACAGGGATCCACTGAGGAAGCTAGCTAGGTAGACTAGCCAAACTGGCTAGCTCTGAGCTCAAGTAAGACATCCAGCCTCAATACATAAAGGTCAAGAGAGCTCAAGGAAGATATTCATTGTCAACATCTGACTTCAACACACACACACACACACACACACACACACACACACACACACCCCTGTCCAATGCATACCCTTACATAAACATGCAGTCACACACCTGTGAACACACACATATACACATACATATTACACACAAGCAAAAGAAAAACGAGTGCAGAAACAAAATTGTTACGAGTACTGATATAATTCTGGGTACAGCCATGAGAATGTATGAAAAGCAATTGATTTTATCATAGAGATTTGAATATAGGGATTTATACTAAATGACATACAGGGCTTGAGCATTTAGGTAACTGGACAGGACATAATGGAACAGAAGAATGGTGACAGAACATGAAATAGTAGAAAAAAAATCAGTATGAGTGGCATAGTCGAGTCCACAGGCCTTGCAGGGAAATGCTTAGTGCAGTGCAGGAAGGAGCCAAATAACCCAAGGTACAAATGAGCAAGGTTTCCAAAGAGGGTGCACCCACCATTCTCAGATATCAGACTTGCAGCCTGAGAAGCATGTGGACTCTCCACTTCGTGACCCAAGATATGAGATTTGTGGGAGAATGAGAGATATTAGCTGGAGGCTTGGTCTGGTTTGTCCCTTAGAATGACCAATTTTAGTTAAAGCCCAGAGGTAGAGATATGTCATATGATAGGTTGTGAAAAAAGGATATTATTTAAAAAGTGATTTTTCATGAAATGGGTACTTCAGGGACAGAACTGAGTGAGATGAGACTAGAAGCATATGTCAGCTAAGGAGGGGACTGAGCCCACTGGTGATAAGAATAAAGGAGGGGATAAGTAGATATTTGCAAAAGTTTCATCTTGAGCAACTCCCAGGAACAACGAAGATGAGAGACTAAGTGGGCATATATCTTCAATTTAGTTAAAAGCAGATATATTCTCATTACAAAGAAGTGGTAATCAAGGAGACAGACGGCTCATTTGGAATTCAAGACAAGGTTTGAGATGGCAACTGGGAAGTCTCTGGATCTTACTGCAATCTGACTATAAAGTCAGAAACCCTACAGCTGGGAAGATGGGTCAGCAGACAAAGTGCTTCCCACACAAGCATGAGGAGCCAGGTTTGGACCCATGTGAAAAGTGAGCATAGTGTTGCATGCCTATAATCCAAGAACTGAGGAGGTAGAGGCGGGAAGAGTTCTGGAACTTGCCACTCAGCCACCCTAAGCAAATTGGTGGACTCCAGGTTCAGTGAAAGATCCTGTCTCAAAAATCAAGGCAACAAGCAATGGAAGAAGACACCCCATGTCAACTGCATGAACCACATATACGCATACACAAAACCACGCAATAGAAATAATAATCAGACACCCTGAAGCCACAAAAAGAATTTTGTTATCACAATTTAGTCAGAAGAAATTTATTCAAAATTAGAGGTTTAACACACAGTCCCAGAGATTGAGTGGAAGGGGAGCTGCTGATCAACAGAAGTTGGAATTTCTTCTGTGGGAAACAATAAGGTGTTGTTGAGTGTGCAACGGTGCTCTGCTGACAAAGTACTCTCAGAAAGACACGGGTGAAACATGAGACATAAGTCTAATTATAATTCCAAAACCACTTTCTTAAACTTATAAAAGTCCTATCAGGCAATATTTTGACATTTCTTGAGCATAGTACACAAATAAATGTGTACATATATCTTGACAGCTGTCTGAAATGCAAACAACAGCTAGGCTAGCATACGTCTCTCTTTATAATTAACATCTAGATAATTGCAGATATAATTATAAAAATCATATTTTGAACAAAAAGCATTATGGGAAATAAATTGATACTATTTCAGGGAACTTCACAAATATTTGCATTTTCAAATTGGTCTCGATTACCTTCTAATTGTGAGAACAATTATTTACTTCATTGCTGTTTAATTGAAAGATGCTTCCTCTTTTCATCAAATTACTGAGAACGTACAATGTAAACTCCCTGGCTAAGTACTGGGTGCTTCCCCAGTACAGGACAAAAGCATAATCCCTGCCTAGCAGGCTCATTTGTTAACCCTCTTAGAGATGTTTTCTATTTCCTTAGAGGAAAATATTTTTGAAGAATTTTTCTTGATATTGGTGCTTATATAAATCACACATGCAAACATACATATATACACATATATATCCTAGATCACCTATTATTCAAAGCCTAGTTTTGTTATTGTCTTTATTTTTATTTTATGCGTATGAGTGTTATGCCTACATGTGTGTAAGCACACCCATGTAGCACAGTGCCCGTGGAGGACAGAAGAGGGTATTGGATTTCCTGGAACTGGAGTTTTGGATGGTTATTAAACACCATGTGGGCACTGGGATTCAAACCCAGGTGTTCTGGAAGAACAGCCAGTGCTCTTAACCTCTGGGCCATCTCTCCAACCCTGTCAAAGCCTAGTTTTTGTTATGAAAGAAATAAGGCAACTCTGAGTCTAATTAATGAACAAAATTTAATTTTCTCATGAAATAACAAATTCTGAATGTGAGGCAAGAAATTTCTAAAGGAAAGAACGATTCCTTTAGAAATTGTAACTATCTAAAGCTGTTTGACCAAAAATTCTAATATACTGCTGGAGTGTAACTAAATAATCATCCTCAAAGCCTAAACTTTAAAAATAATAAAAAAAAAAAAATTTTAATATAAAAATACTGTATAATATATATATGCTGTATTTAACTTACTTGGATTGATGACAAAATCCTTCCTGTCATTCAGAAAGCGGTAAGCATCTGGCTTTCCATCCACATCTTTGTCATAAGCTCTGCTTAGTTCTGTTCCAGGAAGCTTGTTTTCAGGCAAGTTCACGGGGTTGATTAGTATCTGAATGTCTGCCCCAATATGGGAAAACACTGGCAATAACATAGAAAGACTTAAGCAATGCCAGGAACTATATAAAAATAAAAAGTTTTACCAATAATAATTTCGTAGGTTTGTCCTCATTGAAGATTTCCATAAAATTATAAGCGTCCAAGAAATTTGTAACTAAAACTGAATTAATATTTGTGTTTTAAATGACATTTTAGTAGACCTTTTATATTGGACTGTGTGTAATAAATGTGTAAGAAAGAATAAGTTGAGTTCACAGCTCTATTATATCCTTACTTCTTCATTCAATGTGGCTATTTATTACCAAGAACAGTAATTATTTCTGTCACAAGGAAGTGTCACCAATTTCCTCCAACTTACCAAACATTTCAGTCAAAGTATTTTGCACATTCACCTGAACTATATTTTAATATTGTTTGTTACACTTCGATTTTAAACACCACATCAAAACATCAGTGCAATGTCTTTTCTGCTTTATTTAATAATTTTCATTGTTTTCCTTGAGCATGAAAAGAAACTATTTTGTTTTAGATGTGGCTCATTTTAAGTTACGTAAATCTGTACTTTCACAGTAAAATCTAAATATAGGCACATCCTGAAACCTGCTCCCAGACTTTTAAGTATGACCAAATGGAATAGGATATGTGTACATATAGTATCCAAAACAGCCTAATATGAAAATTAGTCATAAGTTAGCAAATATACCAAGAAATGTTGTCATAGAGTAGAAAAGGGTGAAAAAAATACTGCTAAAAAAAAGAGGACTCTGAAAAGTGTCACGTATGGACTCCTGCAAAAAAAAAAACAAGACAATCTTAAGTTTTGCTCCTTGCTTACACACACAAGCATATTCACAAGGACACATGCATAAACAGGCCAAGAAGCAGTGAGACGCAAAGGACTGTTCAATGAAATAGGAAAGACAGGATGTCAGGGAGATTAAATGTCTTAACACCCAAGGTTTCTTAAAGGCAAACAGTCAGCAAATATAAACCCACCTGTGCATATTAACAAAATCTTGACAATGTTCATACTCTGACCAGTTTCTTCAAAACACATACCACTGACTACCTACAGATACACCACTCTGGTTATTTATACCAATTCATTCTTCACACAAAGTAAGCCAGCACGTCAATCGTTGTTATTCAACATTGATGACAATGGTTTTATTCTGTTGAGCTGAGTGTGCACATATTGTATTTCAGCTTTGTGTTTGCTCCCACATGAATCCAGTGAGATTATCAGACAGCCAGGATCGTTATGTGCCATCTGTTTAATTTACACCTTTACAGTTGATGGGTGGTTTCCTATAGAGAATTTCTGGTCAGAAGCCAAGTGACTTTTTCTTTTTTAAAGATATACTCATTTTATTTTTATTTTGTATGTATGTGTTCTTTGCCTTCATGTATGTATGTGAATGTGCATGTCTGGTACCCATAGAGGCCAGAATTGGAGTCACAGACAGCTGGTAGCTTCCATGTGGGTGCTGGAAAGCACACCTGCATCCTCTGCAAGAGCAGCAAGTGCTCTCAACAGCTGAGCCATCTTCCCAGCCCCTGATACCTTCTTTACTTCATGTTAATCTAGTGACTTCATATATATATATATATATATATATATATATATATATTTGCGAGCCCTGTACATTTCAGCCAGCATGGCACCAGCTATGCAATCACTTCTATGCTGACTGCTGAGGCATTACAAAGGACAACAAGACCCACTCTTATGTGGCTCATAACACAGCAGATATGAAGAATTCATAAAAATAGAAATATCATATCAGAATGATGAGAGATTCAATAAAAATTTGTGAACATTCAGGACCGAAAGAAACATCTCTGAAAAAGGAGAAAAAGAAAAATCTTCAAAGAGGTAGTTCCTCTAAATAATAAAGCTTTATACACCAAAGTCTTCTGACAATTATATTTTACAAGAAAAAGTTTTCAGCTTGTTCCCAAGACATATATGTTTATGTACTTATAAAGTATTCATATGCAACTTGGCATAGCATAGAATTATGTATAAGAACTAGAATAAATGTTTTTGAGGTTTTTTTTTTTAGTTTTTTTATTGAGCTTTTAGAATTTCATATAACATTTCCCACTCAAATACAGACTCCCTCCCCCACCCATGCCTCCCCCATCCCCACACTGAACCCTATGCCCTCTGCCATACATGCTGAGTCTTATTCACTCAGGTGTTTGTACCCAAATGTCCTTCAGTGTAAATGCATCCACTGGAGTCTAGTCAGCCCATCCAATGGTTATATGTAAGTCATACTCTCCCTCACCCAGCAGCAATTAGTTTTAAATAGCTCTTAATCTAGCGCTGGCCCACCACCTATTTCTCGCCTTCCCTTTGGGCCCTTGTTTAATTGAGCTGACATGGGTTCTGAGTTCAATGCCATCACTACCACAGGCTCACATGAGCAAGCCTCCAGTGGCCTGGAAGACCCCATCACCTTAGGTTCATGAACCAGCCCTGGCTCTTGCAATCTTTCCACCTCCTCTTCCACAATGGTGTCTGAGCTGTGGGTGGGTGAGGTTCCATATAGGAGTCCCATCCTACACTCTATAGTCTCTTATTCTCCAAAACTTGGCTAGTTGTGGCCTTCTGTGTGCATCACACTCTGATATACTTGGAAGCCTCCCTAGTAAGAGTTGAGGGGTGCCTTAGCCCTCTCTCTACCCCTTATCCTGCTATGTTCCATGAGCCTTGGTTGTAGAGATTCAATTGCAGATGTGTAACCTGGAACTGGGTATCTCCTGAGTGTTTGTTCTCTGTGCCTGTCCAGATGTGCAGCTCTGCAGTAGCCTCCATCTGTTGCAAAAAGAAACTCCTTTGCTGAGTGCTGTATGGCATGTTTGTCACTTTAAGGGAGTTCTCTTCTATCTGGCCCTGTATTCCCTACCAAGTAGCTCCTAGGTATGCATATTCATTAATAGAACTAGAATAAATTCTAACAATTTATATACTTAAAATATTATATTGTGCTTTATATATTTATTATCATAAATACACTGAAAATGATATAAATATGGTACACTAAAATGACTTGTCTCCAAAATATTGAAAAGATTTATTTTATGTTACTATTATTATTTTGTAATAAATCATGAGATGAACACTCAAATAAATATAAAACAAAGGATATTTCTTTAAATACTTCTTTCATTTTATTCATTAACTATTCAAGAAGAATTTTACTTATTAAATACATTATTAGATATGGATATGTTTACATTATGAAGAATATAAAGCTAATATATTATGATACTA
>NW_008334020.1:1475348-1504851 GCF_000622305.1 Nannospalax galili
AAAGCTAATATATTATGATACTAATTAAAATACTCGGATTAAAATTTAATAAGCTTAATTCTAAAGATATGATTTATTTATTTTTAATTTTTAAATATATTTCATTTATTCTTTGACACTCCATACATATAAACAGTGTATTTTAATCATATGCACCCGAATTTCCCCCTCCTGTCCCTAGACACCCCCTAAATATTCCCTCTCTCTCCTTCGTGTCCTCCCTTTTTTTTTCTTAACACACCGAGTCCAACTTGTACTGCCTGTTGGAATGTTGACTAATCTTGTTGACTTGATCTTGTGCAGGTCTTGTGTAAGTAACCATAGCAAGGATTATATGAGTGCAACAGCATTTCACAGCACTCCCCCACATCCTCTGAGTCTTACCTTCTTTTCACCTCTTCTTTGTAATGCTCTCTAAGCCTTGGGGTGGAGTAGGGGTTGATATAAATAACCCATTCAGGGATGAGCATTCAATAGTAAAGTATTTGCTACGTGAAAGTATGATTTTATATTGTTTGTTGATTCTGTATGCTCATATCTAGGGTCAAAATTTAGATGCTGGGGCTAGAAAGTCAGCTCAGTGATTAAGCATACTTGCTGTGCAATCATGAAAACCAGAGTTTGGAGCTCAGAATCCACATAACAAGGCAGCCATGCTTCATACTCCTGTAACTTCAGCTCCAAGTAGAGAAGAGGCAGTAAGATCACTGGGGTTTTCTGTCTTTCAACCTAGCCAAGAAAACACAAGCTCTAATTTCAGGAAGTGATTCAGCTTCAAAAGTATAGGCAAGGATTCATAAAAGAGGATACACAATGCCCTCTTGGGCCTCTGTGGGTGTGCACAGGTGTCCCTACACATACACTCATGCAGCTACTTAGAAATAAATAAAAGAGTAAATATTTTTAATCAAGGTTATGTCTATATTTGGAGACAGGGAAAATGTGTCTCACAAATATGGACATACTGTAATATGAACATTGTTTGGCACATAATGAACACCGAGTTCACCTTTCAGCTGTATCTACCAATATTTAGAAGCACTTCATAACAACAGTGTAAAATGCCCGTAATTCTTGATGTCAGTTGGACTTTTTTTAAGCCATGTAGAAAAATTTTTCATTTTACAATTTTTTCACTTTAAAATATACTGACAGCCTGGCATGGTGGCACATGCCTTTATTTCCCACACTAGGGAGGCAGAGGCAGGCAGATCTCTGTGAGTTTGAGGCCAGCCTGGTCTACATAGCAAGTTCCAGGCCAGCTATGGCTACAGGGAGACCCTCTCTCAAAAAGACAAAAATTAAACAAAATAAAATATACTGACATATTTCACATAGAAGTTTTCAACACAGAGAATTCCAATTCCTGGTACAAGTAGTCTGACATGAGAGTTTGTGTACACAGTCTACTTGCCACAGTTTAAAGTATAGAATACTAGAAATATTTTCAAATGTATCTTTCTATCACATGGATTTCTTTATATAAAGCTATTACCTTCTTATTCCTTGTTAAATGTCATATTTATCTTTAAAGGACTGATAGAGTACATTTTTATTATCTTACATAAGGCACTTGCATAATAAAGAAAATAAAAAAACAATGTTTCTATAATTTTTACTTAAGGGTAGTTGTTTAATAATAAGTTAACATATTTGAAAGACTTAACTTCTTATGCACATTGAAGAGTTAGGTATTTTTTTCTAAAATTTTAATCAAATTTTTTCTATTATTGTTGCTTTGTTCATACTATTTGTGCCTTACTTTCCAGAAATTCAAAACATGTTGCTTATTTTTCTGGGTTTTTAGCCATTTCTACCATTTCTGTGCTGGACGGCACCAGGTTCAGATTTGCTCTGTCAGCTATTGGTGTATTATCCCTGTTTCAGTACTAGAGGGCAATGCAAGTCCAGGTTTGTCTCAACTGCTCTATTGGTGCTCTTTTCTGAAAGAACCAGGAACATACCTAAAAGAAATATTCTGTTCTCACAAGCTTCTGCTTGAGGGCAGGTGCATGGATGCCTCATCCATTTAGGGCCTGTAGTCATGCTGCAAGTTTGTCCTTGCCTCTGGATAGAGTCTCCAGTAAAAGACAAGCGAGGCTCCAATGTTGTGACTGTGGCCACTAATGTCCCTCTAATATCTGATGCTCTGAGCCAACAGCCTACAGAAATGAACACAACACTGGATTAGTATCAAAACTGTACTGCTGAAGTGAAGTCTAGAAGTTCAGCATTGCTCCAAGCAGCCATGAGCAAGTTATCTGGGATCAAGAAGTGATTGGCTGAGGTTGCATGTTTTGTACTGACACTCCAGCTGTTCTAGAGGCACTGTTGGCAAGGCAGGCCTTAAGAGGGCCCTGTCAGTATCTGCCCAGTGTTAGGCTTTAGTGAAACAGCATTAAGTTCCAGGTTCATACCTTGTGCTTAGAAACCTGCCCTTCCATCTGTGATTTGGCTCTTGTATGATACTCTTCTGCTGAGGATTTGGATAGTGTTGCTAAAGGCTGTCCCCTGTCGCAAATAGACAGTGTCCACCCTCTCCTCCCTTGGTCCCCAAAACGAGCTTAGTTACAATTTCAGCAAAGTGCAATTTGGAAAACCAATGGGTGAGGGTTTACTTACAGGAGTGTGGGAGCTCCCTGCCTGAGTCCAGACCAGAGAATCTTCATCCAAGCATGGATGATGACTTGCCCATAGATTCAAAAAATGACGAAAGACTCTTCTCTAGTCTTCCCCAGACTATATACTCTGAACCCTCCCTCAGTACACATGCAATTAGGGCCAACTGGCTCATCATGAGTTGGCAGCTGTGGTTGGACTTCCCTGCTCCTAGTTCTATATGGGGGGTGAGGGTGGGGGTGAAAACTCAAGAAACCCAGCTGTGATGATCTTAGGCAAGCAGGTACAGTAGGGTTCATGAAGATTCTGTCTATTTGTCCAAAGACAGTCCCACACAACAAAGGCAAACTCAGCTGGATCATGCCATCTCACAGATGCCAGGAATTGTTCATTTGGGGGGAGGTATTTAGGCATGTCACATGTTATGGGTCTTCTCCAAGGCTACAAAAGATTTGGGTTAGCACTCTCCTCTGTTGAGCAGTGCACAGGTCTCTGCCTGAGGTTGCAGCAGGTCTTAAAGCTCCATTTCTGAATTCTGGTCTGAGTCAGGGATGGAGGGCTTTCATTTTCTGCTGGATGCTGGGTCGTTCCATGGCAGGCCCAACACAGGGATCTACAGCCTGTTCCTCGGCCACTCAAGACAAGAGGAGGAATGGAGAATGTTATCACTTAAATCTTCTTCCACCAAGCAGGAGGCATTATTCTCTACTGGGTTGCTTCGAGGGGGAGATGCAGGTTAAACAGACAACTTTTTCCTTCCTGCCATTTTTAGTAAATCTTTTCATTTTGTTATCCTTTTTTAAATTTGTTTTTATTGATTTTTTGTGTGTTTCATACAGAATATCTCGACAATCTTTTCTTTTAACTTAAAAATTATTTAGAATTTCATACATGCATATAAGGTGTTTTGATCAATCAAATCCATGCCCACTCTCTCTCTCTTTCAACTCCTCCCATATCTCCCATCACTTTTTGCTGACAAATTTGTGAACTTTGTGTAGTCTTTTTTTCTTTTTTTTTTAACGGTGCTTTTTGCTGCTCTAACATTCCCCCTCTGAAGAGATAACCCTAAAATATTTTAAGGATTAGATAAGAGCTCCCAAATACTTTCGACAATTCTGGCCTTTGGAACAGAATATGTTGCTAAGAGGCCCAAGGACATTTTGACTTATAACCAAGAAACTGGCTCTTTTTCTTTGGCGTCTTTTCACTCTAACTGATAGCCAATTCCTACCTCCTATTCTTATCACACCATCTTCTGAAGAGGTTATCCAAATTGCTGATGGGCAATTGGGACGCAGACTGCTCTGGCTTCTTCCGTGCTGAACAGGGACACAGGGTGAGGCAAATTGGGGCACCTCTTTAGTGGGTCTATTTAAAAGAATCCAAAATTGCATGATTCTCAACTCTAGGGAGAAAAGAAAGTTCTTGACTGGTGCCTAGGAGATGTGAAGATGTAAAGGCAAGAGTATTACAAGTTCTAGACAGGGAACCAGAAAAAGGTCAGAGAGGGGCAAATTTCAAATGTTCTTATCAGTCCATTGGCATTTCTTGATGAGAGCTTCCTAGAGCATCCCACTATTGGGTTCCTCCTCATTTTTCTTTTGTCTGCCAAGGCTGGACTAGAGAGTGATGGACTCAGGATTTGTTTTCAGGCACTTTGATAGTTGTTGGAGTGGCTACAGTCAGTGTTAGTTCCTTCTCAAAGGCCTCTAAATAGGGGGAGAAAACAAATTTAGCCATCATTTTAGAACAATAGTGGGTTGTCTCCCTTAGCTACAGGTGAGCACTACAGTATTGCAGACCAAGGTTTGCAATCTTACAACTGAGAATCACTTTCTGCTTAGAAACAAAATCATCAATGAGAAATAGTTGTCTAAACAATTAACACTTTTATATGGACTTAAGTCTAATGCCTAGGAAGTATAATGCCTTGAACTCTTAAAGAAATATACTGATCACTTTAATCTTTGGTTATACTTTCCTTTTGGGTGTTTAGGACCATACAGTTAGCCCAAATAAAGCAATTTATTTTTACTCTTAAGGCTGTTATCTCAAACAATCTTAATCATCTTTGTAATATACCTCTGTCCCTTATAGCACCCTTCCATAGTCCCTCACTGGAACCCATATACTCTGTCATCCATGTTAAGGCCCACTGTATCAAGTCAGTGTCCCCACACATTCCCCAGTGTAAGTCCATTCAGTGAGATGTAGTCTGCCTGTCTAGAGTCCCTTGTTTTTGGAAGATCAGTTCTTCACCTAGCAGCAGTTGCTAATATTTCTTCATCTAAGATTGGGATATGCTATTCATTTCCCCAGTTCTTTGCTGAGTTTTTGTCTGCCTGAGTTTGCATGGGATCTGTGTTTGCTGACACCATTGCCATAGAATCATATGAGCAGAGTCCCAGGAGCCTGTAAGACTCTGTTTCCATATGGCCATGTACTTCCTCCTTGCTCTTACAAGCTTTCTGCCCCTCTTCCATGATGGTCCCTGAGCCTTGGGTGGGTGAAGTTTAATATAGGAGCCCTGTCCAAGGACCAGAAATCTGCAGGCTTTTAATTTCTACATTTTGGCCATTTGTGATCTTTTGTGTTCCTGACCTTCTGTTTCATGAGGGATCTTCATTAATGAGAATTGAGAGATTCATTAGTGTCCTCTTCTTTACCCCTGTTCTATGTGGGTGTTGATAATCAAATCTAGATCCACCACTGAGCTACCTGTCCAGACCTATCTCTTTGTCTTGCTTTCAGGAATCTGGGACTTAAGTAACCACAGTAAATGTTGACATTCTGGCTTATGCAATTTTTATAAGAAATAATACCTTTTGTACCTGACCCAAGAGTCATATTCCTTGTACTTGAAGAAAGCTAACTTCTCAGATTGAAGGTAGTACAGAATCTTGGACCTTTCACAGTTCTAGAAAACCCAATGCATCTGTACAATCACAGAAACAGCACCTCAGTGAGTAAAATAATGCAAGGTCCAAACCTGTAGAGAGGAAAACGCTTCAGATGTGTACCATATCTTAATGGTGAAATGCTACAAACAACGTGTTCCAAATTTTCAAGGAAGCACTATAGCATAGGAGATGCAGCAAAAGAACTCGAGTCTAAAGCACTGTTTCATCTATGAACTATTACTTAATCTCCCTAAACATCATTTTCCTCTTTTATCATATATGCTAAGTTCGAACTATAGCCTCAGAGCTGTTACAAAGAATATATGAGTTCATACATAAAAGATACTAGCATGGTATGGGATATATGAGAAGCCCTCAACAAATATTTGATGTTGTTTCGGAGTTACTTAGGATACCTCATTAAATAACTCCAGGTCTAGGATGGAATTCTGTAGTCCTTCATATTGTATACCCCATGAGATTGTGATTTAAATATTTTCGGAAGTAACCTATCCTATTTTGAGTTCTGTTCTACATCAACACTGGCGGCAAGATTCCTGTGTAATGCTATATAGCTGTCCTGAAGCATGAAAGCCTCTTTATACATGTGTCTGCAGGGACCTCTTATGAACCCCTGGGAAGTGCAGATGGCTGCCTGCATGATGCAGTCCCCCTGTATACCCACCATCAAATTGCTCTGATTTGAAAACCTGACAATATTACTTTTCTACTAAAATTTACTTTCTACGAAACAGTCCAAACAATTCAGCATGGAGTATTTCACCATTCACTCATTCTTATTAAAACTTTCCTGTCTTGTGTCCCATGCATTCAGTAAAATCAAGACTTTTCATATTTTCCTTTATTCAGTTACTGATACAGTTCAATTCCCAAAAATGTTTATCTTTTGTTTCATTTTTTTTCTAAAATATATTCATTTTTCAGGAACAACATTCAACATCACTTCCTCATTGAAGGCATTTATGATTTCTTCAGATAGCCATTTCCTCTTCCTATCATCCTCCCAAAGATTACCTACACACTCCATTATGGCATACACAGGCAGAGTGGGGCGAGAAGCTTGCATGAGTCTTTGTTGTCTAGCTAATATTGTTTCTTCTCCTATTTCAGGCCATGGAAAGGTTTAGTCTGTATCTGTTTGCTCTCTGAATGAACAGAAATGTGTTTATCATGGTACTGTAAATCAAATTCTGTCATAAGAAATTACCCCCTTTGAGTTATAAATGTAGTCTCACAGAATCTTATGTTAAATTTCCAAACTCTGGACATCACATCTGTCAAACACACTACTGTCCCCAGGTCCTTGAAACTGACCATTTTTGCTGCTCAGGACAATTTTGCCTTAGATGTCCCAAAATCATAATTCATCCATTCCTTCAAGTTGTGACTAAATTATTACTTTTTTAGGGGGGCAGTCTTTTTGAGACAGGGTCTCCCTGTAGCCCCAGCTATCCTGGAACTCACTATGTGGACCAGGCTGGCCTTGCACTCACAGACATCCGCTTGCCTCTGCCTCACAAGTGCTGGGATTAAAGGCATGCGCCACCACACGCAGCTCAATTATTACTTTTTAAAGTTTACTTAGACTGTGATTTACATGGGAACTCCTCATTCTTCCTTTCTTTCTTTCACTCTTATTTTTTCCACAACATTTGCTATCCATTAGCACAGTGTACCTCTTTTTTTTTTTTTTTTTTTGAGCTAGGGTGTACATGCTCCCCCAGCTGGTCTGGAAATGCCTGTGTACAGCAGTTTGGCCTTGATCTCACAGAGATTCACCTACCTCTGCTGGGATTAAAGACACACCTGGCAGACACTGTGCAGTTTTTAATAGTATCAATTGCCTGTTTATACTGACTATAATGTAAACTATTTCAAGGAAGTATATCTTTTCTTCAAGAACGCCTCTTCCAACTGGAAGAACACTGGGGTGAATGACCATTTCAGTAATTATAGGGCAAAACTGTAGCAAAGATGTTCACACAATATTGTATTTTAATTCTGTGTCTTAGATGAAAATTAGTTCAGATGAAAGTATAATGATTTGATTTATGATCCTTAAACAGATTGTGGAATGCAACAAACATGGGCTTACCACTTTACCAGGACCTAGATAGATGATGACAGATGATAGGTTCATGAATTTCTATCATGGGTATGCTGTCACTACATCAGAGTAATATATGTAGTTGATTTGTGTCATTGTAACCAAAACACCTAAGAGAACAACTTAAAGTGGAACATATTTTTTTTCTGGCTCACAGTCTACATGCACTTACATGGAACATCACGGCAGAGGGAATATGTGGCAGGCACCTCCTGGCAAACAGGGAGAGACAGGAAGACAGAGAGAAAGACAGAAGATGCCCTAAAGTTTCCACCCCCCAAGATCTTCTTCCCCTAAACAAACCATTTCTTGAAACCATTTTTTAAAGTTTCCCAAACTTCCTAAAATGGTGCCACTGGCTGGGGACAGAGTTCAATGCATGAGTCCAGGGGAATATTTCATACTCAAATCATAACATATGTTTATAGACATATGGGTATGTCTGTGCACATGAAAAGCAACAAAATATTTGATACGGCATGAGTTACTTCAGATACTTTATTAACACAGAAGTCTATACTAAAGTTTTGTGAGCTCTTCTAATTGTATGCCCCATGAGATTGTGAGTTAAATATTTTTGAAGGAATCTGTTATAGTTCTAAGCACATGCACAAACACACACACATACACAGACACACTGAGTGAGAGAGAGAGATGCACATACATTTTTTCATTTGCACCAAGTAGAAAAAGTATATTAGCTCTCTAACATTTAAAGAATAAATACGAGTAAGTAAATATGATGCAATCATTAAGATATCTTTTCTCCTCTCAGTGATTTTCTGCTAGCTCCTTTTGGAATATAATATTTTTAAATCATCTTTGAAAGTCAAGAACTAAGATAAGCAACAGAAGGGCATGCTAAAAACAGCCAATTAATTTGTGTTCTAGTGAAATAGAAAAGAACAGAGGAGAGGGGAGAAGGGAAAAAAGAAGGTTGACTCTGACTCATCCTATGAATCATTGGTTGTGTGCCTGAAAAAATACAGAGCTTGGTGAAGAACGCAAGCCCTTTTGAACCTAGGGCTTCAGGAACCCTTGGAGGAAATGTAGTTTACAATTAGTTTTGAATTATTATTTAATCTCACAACTGAGATAAATTTTCATCCATCATATGAATCCTCTCATATGAGATATCAGACTAAAGATATGCTTAATAAGAAGCATCCATTTCCTGCTTGATGTGTTTATTTAGGATCATTTGAGCAGGATTATAAGATTGTTCAGATATATGCTTGTTATTTAGTTGGTCCATGAGTTTTTAACTACTTTTTATTCTGAAGTGTACATGTTACTTCAAGGAACCTAAATTGAAAAATCTACTTTTGATTTAGTTCTGATAGAATTACACAGTTGCAAGGTACTCTGCGGTTTTATTTTTCTTCAAAAATAGGAAACGGCATAAAAAAGCAAGACAACTGATTTTTTCTTATCTTTGCTTTTCTTAGATGTTCTTCTGAAAATTTCATCACTCAGAACTTGAGTTCCCAAAGCTCCCAATCACAGTGTGGATCACATTGAATCAATGTGTGATTAAAGAGAGAATAGAAGGTGTGGCTGGGATTGAAACAGACAGTTCTGGAAAATCAAAGCTAATTACACTTATCCCTCAACTTCCTGAGTGTCCTCAGTTCAAGTCATTTCATTGTTTCATGAATTTGCAAAGGAAACTTACCGTTCCTTTTTTTTTTTTTTTTTAAGGCAGGATCTCCTTATAGTTGACCTGGTGACCTGGAACTTTGGAACTTGCTGTGTAGACCAGGCTGTCCTCCATCTCACAGAGATCCACCTGCTTCTGCCACCTCCTGAGTACTGGGATTAAAAGTGCCACTGTGCCTAACCTTGTCCTTGCTTTTAAATGGCTAGTTCATTTCCATTAATACCAGATTATTGCATATTCATTTTGCCTTCTCCATAAAGCCTTACTAAAAGCTTTCCCCATTATTCTGTACCTCTTTCATATATGAATATTTTCTTGATACAATGCACTTGCTTTTGTATATTTTGAAAAAATAAATGTACCTTTCTTTTGAACAGATATAAACCCAGTACAAAACAGTACTTGCAATTTTCTACTTTTCCAACAACCATTTACACAAGAACATATATGTCTGAAATACTCTGTGCTTGCAGTATTTCTGTGATTGTTGATAAGACGACCATCCACCCTAGATGACCTGTGATATACCACACTGGTATAATTACCAAGGATCCTTTCCATTCTCACAACTGACACTTTAATGAATAAGTTCCATAGTCTTACTTAAGGAGAAAATCAACCTGCTTAAAATGTTTACATTGTATTGCTACACTGTTCAAACCTCTGGACAAACTGGGAATGTTTCCAATTAGGCAGACTCTAGATAAGCATTTATATGATTTCAGAGCATATTATCTACATTCATTATCTGCACATCCTGATCATAAAAGTATAAAATTGCACATTGATTTTAACAGTAAAACTCTATGGCAAGCAGCTATAAGACTCTGTACTGTTTACTCAACAAGAAATATGAAAGTGCGCTGGTAGCACTGGATACAAGTCATTTTAACTTCTGTGGAGTCTCTTAACTCCGAAATGCCTTTCAGGAGAAGAGTCAAACACACATATATTAATGATACACTACACAGGACAGGTAAAATACTATAACTGACATACATATTTAGGAAAATAAGTGCTGTGAGGAATTGTTTATTCTCATAGATTACATCTTTTACATTCTGCCACTCCCAGTTGCACTGGGAACCTGGAACTTTTCAGATTTTTCCCCAGCTGCACTCTGCTATTTTAAGTCTCCCAGGCTTTGTCCATGGTCACCAGACAGAATTCATAGCTTATATTGTCATTATATGTATCAAATAATTTAAATTGCATATTAATGTGCCTCTTTCCTATATTAAACTACAAAAACCTTTCAAGTAGTGACTATTTTAATTTTTTGCGTTGTGTATCTTGCATACCTTTTGCAGCTCAATGAATAAGAGAATAATAAATAAATGAATAAATGAATGAGTGGATAAAGGAAAGTGTGAGCATGCTACCAAACACATAATGGTTGGTAAATCTTGACACAATCAACCATGCAGAAGGCAGTCTCTTTATTTTACATCCATGTAATCACTGGATGGCACTGGGCGTGGTGGTGCATGCCTTTAATCTCTGCACTCAGAAGGCAGATCTTTGTGAGTTTGAAGCCAGCCTGGTCTACATAGGAAGTTCCAGACCAGCTGGGGCTACAAGGAGACTCTGTCTCAAAAGAGATTTTTAAAAAATTGAGTGACAAAAGGGATTACATTCAAGCATTAAAGATGAGTAACCTATTTTTTTCAAAGAAAAGTAAATAAAAGATCATTCAAATTTAACTCTTGCACATGCAGATCCTAAACCACAGCTTCCCTTGGAAAATACTAAGATTTGGCAATGTGGTCTGTGTTCATACATGATAATCACTGGCTCAAGATAGTAGCTTCTTCAGTTTGGCAGCCCTCATCTCTGTATTCTTCCATGTAGAATGTCTCATTTATTTCTAGTGCATGAAATTGACCATAGGATTTGGTGACTTTCATGAGATCCGAGCCTGGTACAGTGCTAAGTTAAAATCCACCATTCTTAGTGAAAAGAAGTAGTGAACATTTCTGGAAAGGAGAAGAAATGGAGAAATATGTAAAGGTGAAAAATGAGACTATAGATGTTCCTATCTAAATGTTTTTTTTAACTTTTACAAAAACTTTATTGAGAATTTCATACATGCTGTCTCCCAATTGGCTAATTCCTCCAATGGGTGGGGCCTGAAGTGGAGCATGGACTGCACCTTGAGATGGAAGCCAGGAGCCTTGGGTAGCATGTGTGGTATGGAAAATGTACAGCCAGCCACAGCAGCTCAAAGACAGAATGGACTAACTCTTGTGGACCTGGGGCAAGGTGTCTGGCCCCTGAGGCATGAGCAAATGCCGGCGGGGACTATGGTAGTTCTGAGTGGTCTGATATAGTGGCTCTGAGCTGTGCCACTGGAGGCTAGGCACTGGGTTCTCATTCCTTTGTAAGTTAATAAATGCACATAAAATATATTATATGGCTTGTCTGATTGTGCAGGAGACCCAGAGGGAATTCGGGCCACAAAACTGGTGTAGTCTGGCCCGATAAAGGAAGTACAGCCTTGGGGATGTGGGCCTCAGAAAGCAGTGCTGTTCCTGTTGCCCTTGTGGTGGGTCAGCTGGGCTCTGAGTCCCAAATCCAGGAGAGAAGCCAATCAAAACCCATATTCTTAATGGGGTTAAGGATAGTCATATGGGTTATACAATGGATCATAAAATCTGTAACTAAAAAGAGGCCAGCCACACAGAAGTGTGGGCCACAGCTATGCTGTAAATGTGGGGATATGTTGCAGGTATGTGAAGATTTGTTAAAGGTTACCCAAAGGCTAGAAAATCTTACTTGCTCTAGACCCAAACTGAGTCCCCAGAGAGAGAGAGAGAGAGAGAGAGAGAGAGAGAGAGAGAGAGAGAGAGAGAGAGAGAGAGAGAGAGAGAGAGAGAGAGAGAGAGAGAGAGAGAGGCCACTTTGCATGAAAAAGATGTGCCCCAGGTGGGAAAAGCTGAAAAGGCTGCACTGGCAGACCCATTTGCAGAGCTAGAGAAAGAAAAAAGGCAGGACACTTTGACTTTGTAAAGTCCAAGGACTCAGAGGGAAAGACAGATAATAGTAAAAAGGGGGGAAAAAAAAAGCTAACTGTGCTGTAGCTAGGAAATATTCCATGCTAGAACTGTTAAAACTAGGAAAAACTTACAAGCAAGCAAACAGAGAGCCTCTGGCCGCCACGTGGCTTATGAGAGTATGGGACATGGGAGCAAATGACAAATGATGTCAGTCTAAGTCCTTCAGAAGCTTCACAGCTGAGTTATACAACCACCCATCCGTCCTTGCGATATAGGCTGTTCAACCTAGGCCAATGCAGGGGGGAGCAATTCTTAATGGGGTGGCTGGTTCAAGGCATTAAAGATACATGGTTGTCACTAATGGAGACTAACATGATTAGCAGGGGCTGGAGGACTATAAAGGAGTGCAGGCATTACTGAGAGAACTAGGTATGAGAAAAGCAATATATGATGTCCAGTTCACCAGAGATATGAAAGAAAGCCTAATTTGACTGGGACTTCAAGAATGGTATGTGGCTTTAATGATTTTACTAAGCTCTTTGATGGGACAGGATCTTTGTAAAGTGAGAGAGGCTTTGGCAAATCTAAATGATTCTGACCAGCATGTAAAACATGTCTATAAAATAACAGAACACCCTATAAGAGATATAAAAAAGACCAGACCAAAGAAATGGTCCACTTGGGTTACTTGAAGACAAATGTGGCAAGACTTATGTCAAGCTCAAATCCCCAGAGAAAAAACTGATAGAAAACCAAATTCGGTACTAAGGTGTTTCTGGCAGGTTTCAAAAACCAGAAGAACAGTTTACAAAGGACATTCAAAGGATAACAACTGTACAAGGGGTAGTTAAGAATCCCCAAGAATTAAATAAGATGCATTTCTCCTCTGATAAAGGCTATACTAAGGGTGGGAGCAGGTTTTTCCACTAAGTTCTCCCCCAGCAATCTGGTGTGTGTGGTCAATGGGAAGATGACAGATGTAGCTACAGCCAGGAGGCAGACCCAGAGCCTGACTTAGGGAAACAACAAGTGCAGTGGGCACAGGATAAGCCCCCTGCCTTCTTAGCCCAATTCAGGGTCAGGCAACTGGGGCCAACACCTGTAAGTGTATTAACCAAATCAATGCCTCAGACCCATGTTATGGTACCTAATAAGGATCTATGGAGAAAACAGTTAATACAAATGGACAAAACCTTTCCATTCTGTGTTAGCCTTGTCTACGATTGATTTAATATATAATGTTAATGTTCCTTTGAGTGTTTTACAGATGTGAAGCCTATTTGAAAGATACCTGAAGATGCAAAGGCCAGCTATAGCTGTAAGATTCTTGGGAGTATTATGTAGGTTGGGTAATGAGGATACTCACAAACTATACCACTGTTAAGAAAATCTACAGTACCAGGTGTGTGTTGCCCCCTTATGAGCTTTTGGTCAGAGAGAGATCCTTGTCCTCCAAATCACTAAGGCTATTTCAATTAATGTTGGTTGTATACTAGAAAGGTTGGTAAGGCCATGTTGCTGAGGACACCGCATGTTGTGAGCACGGGAGAAGAAGAAGAGTTGGAACTGAGATGAAGCCAAAAAAATTCCGTGCCACTGAATGGATGACTTCATATTGATGTGAATGGTTGAGGAAGAAAGGATCCTACTCAATGATGGACCCCATGTGCTGCACACTATGGACATGCCAAGCAATACCTGCAAGTGCAATAATGGCACAACCAACACACTTAAAACTGACAAATTTCTAATTAGATAAGGCCTGCTCCTAGGGGTGAAACACACATTTGGTGCTGTAATCCAAGCCCTGATGGAGAACCCCCTCATGAGTATATTGTTTAATGAGTATAGTACCCCTACTGGGATATCATACAGGTGTTTGTATTTACATTCATGTTTGTTTAAATGTGTCTACTTCCTTCCATTTGTCTTTATGGTAGAAGGAACACCTCTGAGATAGATCAGTGACCACGACCTAAAGATGACTAATAGGGAGGCCCAAGAAGCCACTATCTCGCCATGATACAAGAGAGCTCGCCCTACATCTATCACCCCCTTCAAGGTTCAGGGACTTTAGTGGAAGATAGACGGGAAGATTGTAAGAGTGGAGGAAAGGGGTGGAATATCTCCCAATTGGCTAGTTCCTCCAGTGGGTGGGGCCTGATGCATAACGTGGACTGCATCTTGGGACAGAAGCCAGCCACACATGTATATAAGGTGTTTTGATCAAATCCATGCCCACTCCCTCCCCTCCAACATTCACCCCTCTGAAGAGGTAATACTAAAATCTTTTAAGGATTATATGCAAACTCCCAAATACTTTTGACATTTTTGGCCTTTGGAACAGAGTATGTTACTAACAGGCCCAAGGACATTTTGACTTTTAGCCAAGAAACTGGCTACATTTCTTTGGGGCCTTTTTACCCTACCTGTCTAGCCAATTCCTACCTCCTATTCTTATCATGCTATCCTCTGAAGGCGTTACCCAAATTGCCAATAGGGAATAGGGACACAGACCGCTCTGGCTTCTTCCATGCTGAACAGGGATGCAGGGTGAGGCAATTGGAGTACCCCATCAGTGGGTCTATCTAAAAGACTCCCAAATTGCATGTTATCGCTAAGGGGAAAAGAAAGTCCTTTAATCATGAATAGGAGATGTGAAGGAGAAGTAAAGGCAAGAGTAATTAGCATTACAATTTCTAGACAGGCAACTAGAAAAAAAAGTCAGAACAGGGCAATTTTCAAATGTTCATATGAGAGTCCATTGGAGTTTCTTGACAAAGGCTTCCAAAAGCATCCCTCCATTGGGTTCTTCCTCATTTTTCTTTTGTCTTCCAAGGCTGAACTAGTTGCCTGGGAAGAGTGGCTGGATACTCAGGTGAGAGTCCAATGACACTCCTTGGCACTCCTTTAATGAATGAGTATAACCGTCAAAAAGCCCAATTGTGACTATGTTTAGCAATGAGGCTCAGCTAAAGTCATGATGATGGTAGTTATTTCATGAAGAATGGACTGCTGTATAGCATCATCTTATTAAAAGGACCTGGATTTTAAAGGATTTGATGCTAGGAGCCACATATGAGGGAGAACATAAGTCATTTGTTTTTCTGTGTCTGTGTTACTTCACTTAGTATAACAGTTTCTAGATTGATCCGTTTTCCTTCAAATTTCATTATTTCATCTTTCTTTACTGCAGAAGCAATACAATACAGAGCCTATACATGTGAACTCCAGATTCAGACATCTTGCATATGTTTTTGCTCGATTGTAGAAGCTGCTGAACATCTCAGAGGTTAGGTTTTCTCATTAGAGAAACAGGATCAATAACACTTATAATAATACATATGGATTCAAGTATATAATGGATCTTCTTATTGTGAAGATTAAGTACAATGTATAAATGTGATTTATATGGAAACTAAGAGGAGTGTAAAACATTTGGACATATGTACACATGCACAGACATTTATAATAGCCTAGGACATGTTCCTGGGACCCCTAGCAAGAAGGCGGGCACAGGCTAAAGATGAAGATGTTTTGGGAAAGTCTTTGAGGTGCAAGAAAAAACACTAGAGTATCATTGCCTATTACCAACTTTCACAAACTTGTCACAATTTTACAATAGTTTACTGTGTAAACCAGCCATTTCAAGGCTGTATCCTATCTTGCCTTCAAGTATGCAGAGCAGCACCTTGCAGCTGATCCACAAAACATTCATGTTAGACATAGTACAAATTGGTGTGTAATGAATAGAGACAGTGGTATCATTGCCTTATATGTGTTACAAAAAAGAAATAACCAAATAAAAATTTTAAAAATTATCCTAAGGAAAAACAGGTCAAGAAAGAAAACTCTCAGGCCTGGATGAAGACCCCGTTTTCCAGTTTTGTCAGGTCAATCACCTGTTCACAGGAGCACCTAAAGTTATGCAAAGAGATAGTAGGAATACCTAGAAGGTTAATGAGATAGTGAACCTTTCCTGCCCTGATTCCCAATCCCCTAGTACAGTGCTTACAGACTAGGCCACAGACATAGATGTGTAGCTTTTGGGCAGTCCATCTGTTTTTCTGGATTCTTCAGGAAAATATAACCTCTTCTTTTTTTATATTTATCCCTCTTTTCTAACCATGCTTTCCCTAATGCTTTGGACTGCCCCTATGTTTTGTGTTTCTTTACTTTTTCTCTAAAGCTCCCTTCCTGTCCAGCCTTGGGGCTGTTAGTCTGCCACTGTCCAACCTCCAGCCAGCTCTAAACAGGTATGGTTTCATGGCTTTTTCTTCTCCACTCTATTTTCCTACCCAGCAACTACTGAAATTTACAGCTTGCTTGCCCTGAGGACTTTTCCTTAAATTCTAATAAAATTATCCTAAAGCTTCCATTTGAGTCCATTCTTAAACTCTTTTATGAGAGGCTAAGTTCCCTGAAAGGGTATTCTGTTTTCCCCTATCATATTGGTTTTGGATCCGTTTCATGTTCTTCACAAATTAAAGAATTAAAATACAGGAAAATTTCAGTCACTGCACACAGCCAAGCTTTATGGACAAAAAAAGTACACTCACAATGAAACAAACTTCTCTGGAAAGAAGGTGATCCAGAGGAGCTGGAATCTGTTTACCTTCTGGAGTTTAGGGGGACTGTATATGTTTGGTGCATAGGGCAGGTGATTACACTTTCTCTCCTAAATTTATCATCTTAAACAAAGATGAGGGAACTGATTGATTGAAAGCATGTGTGGGATTAACATGTCCTAGGCAAGTCAGCTGAAAGGGACCCACCAGTGGGAAAAATAGTCTTTGGGGAAAAAGAGGCTGAAAGTTTGCTATCTTTTTGTCTACCTCTGGCCTCTTTCCCTGTGTGCCTGCCTATAGGGTACCATCTAACTCCACCATTCCTTCAGTAGGGGACATTTTCTTAATACACAAAAGTTAGTATGACTGTAACAGCTGAATATGTAAGAATCCAGAAGATACTTAGATACTTTAAGGATACTTGAGGGTTACTTTATAGCTAGCACTGTGATAAGGAGAGGCAAAGGCCAGTATCACTTCTCTTAAAATGGTTATGACTCTATATAACAATTGCTACATAAATACATATACACAATCCTTCTATATATGTATATGTAACACACACATATGTGTATCTGTGTGTCTGTGTGTGTTTTCTATTTCTGTTTGAAGAACTCTCTTGGTTAAAGCAGGGGCAATTTTACATTTATGAACACTCATATTTTCCCTGACATACAGCTAAAATGCATATCTGAGCCTTGCTTTTTTAAATTTTAGTTTTGGTCTTTTTGTTTATTTATGTTTTTTTCTCTAGATGTGACCAGTGAGCTGTGAAAGGAATTACTGTGTGCAATTACAAGCTTAACACATAAAAATTTCCTTAGTGAGCCTATAACCTCTATATGTTGGTCAAGTATAGAGAAACCTTCAGTAATATTTGAGCCCTCTTGACTGAGCATGCCTTAGGATTTTACAAACCTGGGTTCCTGAATGACAGTATGGAAAGCTGTCCACCAGCCAGAAATGTCTGCTTCAGAGTGAAATGGAATGAAACTAAAATTGAGATAGAGGTATTTAGGGAGATACATAACCTAACAAATAAATGTACTCAACCAAGTATTCTGAAATGTCATCTCCCAACAACTTTTCATTTGATTATCTCTCTGGATTTATGCAAATGAGAGAGGAAAAGGAGTAACAGCCAGAGCTAGCTGAAAGCGAACACCACAAGCAGTCTTTGTTCACAAGTAAGTTGTTACTTGTTCTGTTCCACACCATCAAGATTTCAGTCTTTGCATTGTCTACCTGTGAATGATCCAGAGCACTGACTGTCTTTTTTCTGTTCCCCATTTGCAAAAAAGTTGACATGCTTTAACTTCCATTCCAGCAGTATTGTTAAAAAATCACTGCACACTCACCAATCTACTTTTCTTCCTAAAATAGGGTGCTGACCTCAAACAAAAACAGGTTTAGGCTACATCTACATGGGTGACCATGTGTGGCATAAAATAGACTTTCCAGCATGCGTTTATTTGGCAATGACTTGAAAGTACAACCAGATGTTTTCGTGGAGAATGGTTCTTTTAGCCACAAATGTTTCCAATTTAAATACATTTGTTTTGACTCTATTTTGCTGCAGATGGAAAACATCCATTTTCTTTCTTTCCAGTGGGGATAGACAGTGAACGTTGGCAAATCTCGTAGAGAATGATTACCAGCATAGACAAAACTTCAGTGAAAGCTGTATTTCCATAAGGAGAATTTTTTTTAAAGACAACTTTGCATGTTAAATAGGTTGGCTCTTTTAAGATGATTTCGTCCCTATAATTTGTACCATAAGTCTTAAACATCTGTATGTGTTTGATCCTGGGGAACTATCTTACTTTTAAGTGATAAGTCAGATGGATCTATTCAGGATGACAGCATAGCTTCTGAATAGACCATCAATAGCTACTGCAAATAGATGTTTAAGATTTTACCAAGTGTGTATTATATGGAAGTTTTTTTTTTAAATCAAACTTATTTGCAACTAGCAGGTTGAAAAAGACAAAGAATTTCAAATAATATTTTGAAAATAACAGAAAAATGTTTTCTTAGTTTTTCATAAACAAACCAATGCATATGTGACAATGTCTAAAATGATCTTGGCAAGAGTTTATATTCCTGTTTTAAGAATCTAGGAGTTATATTTTAACTCATAAAATATAATGTATTCAACAAAATTTTCCTTAGCATTCATTTGTTGTTTAGTTTATGATTTGTGAGAAACTTCTGAAAAAAAGCATATTTAAAATTTTTATTTTCTGCCTATGGATATTTAAGTGAATAAAAGTCCAAGTACTATTCTGAGTAGTAAAATTATTATTGTCATTTTACCTTGGAGAACTACACTCTCTATTAGCCAATGTATAATACTTCCATAGACTGTGATACACAAATGTTAATTTTAAAGTAAAAGTCTTAAAAATGATGTAAAGCTGAGAGTGGTGGCTCACACTTTTAATCCCAGGATGAGGCAGAAGCAGGCAGATCTCTGTGAGACTGAGTCCAACCTGGTCTACATAGCTGTGGCTACCAGAAGACCCTGTCTCAAAAAAAGACTAAATAATAATAATAGTAATAAAAGGATAGCACTATGCTACCATGCTTGCTAAGTATGTTATGAAATCCATCATGGTTTTCCCCCACCTCCTTACTAGGAAGTGTTTCAGTAACATGTCATTCCCTGTGCAAATTGTTTCTTTCCAAACGGCAATAATTTTTATCAGCTATCTTCTGACTACTCTCTTCTGCCACAAATTTTCCAAAGAATTTTAAGTAATTGAAACAAAGGGCCTGTTCCTAAAATCTACTCTATCCACCTTTCATGTTCTATTAACTACTTAAAGTTGTGTCAACCAACACATGGTTTCTTTGGACTCATACTCAGGGAACTGGGCTTAGCCACAGCTACCTGTTTGGAAATTATCTGTTGGGACAAATCTAGGCTTTTCTTAGATCCCAATTAGAAAACAAAAACAAAACTATAACAACAACAACAATCAGAGTTAGATACTATTACAGTGGACATTGGCTCACCCAACTCAATACCTCAAGTGAAAGACTTATTTTTGCCAGACTACAGAGTTGGGCAGCATTCTGCCAAAGTGCTATATCGTTGATTGTTTAGATGATTCATTAGAACCAGCTGTTGACTCAGGGAAATGTGGATTGCGCGGCATTTTATCCAGCATCCTGAAATGGCTCTGTAGTTCTTTCCCTGATATCTGGACAAGGAAAAGGAAATGTTACCACTATTCTCGTCCTCAATGACCCATCCATTTAATTTGCAAATGACAGAAGAAAGGAGTAAGTGTTTTTAATTTACTTCAGTTTGATGTAATACATATGCTGGAAGTTTCCTATGAGGGCATAAAACACAGACTATCTTTTTCTTTCACTTTAAATATTGGTTTATACTCCATTTAATTAAAAAATCCCAAAGCTCTCTGTTTTTTTTTTTTCTACACAGTTCACCATCTTAAAGTTACTATAAAGCACTAACAGTGTAATCATAAAAAAGAATTTCTCATTTAAAAAATATTTGGTAATTGTTGAACTATCTGCCTTAGGTTAAGCATAGTATTTGTAATTTTGCCTATCTAAAGATACTACTCAGTATATTTTCTACTATATGAAATGAAATTCTTTCTCAGATGTAACAGCTTTGACCCTCACTTTTTTTATTTGAAATGTGATTAAAATGTCAACAGGACACTAAACCAATAATTGTATAATTGCTTTTAACTATTATTTCAAAATAAGTCAACTTTCTAAAACTTTAAGAAAAATTAGTAGTTTACAAATTATTTCCCAAATAATTAATATTTTGAAATGGCAATACAATTTAATAACAATTAAAAGGCAATAAAATGTCCTTATTTTTTGTTTTTGTTTATGTATCAGTTTCCAGAAAAGTAACATGAATTTGCTCAAAAATTCTTCTTTTATTGCTATTATTAATTAATCCTGATAATTTTTTTATATATTTGTTTAGACTCTTTAAATATTTATATGACAGTGAAATTTGTGAATATGAAGTTACTATCCTGGCAATTAACTTTTTCTAGGAATATATTAACCATTCATATATACTCTAGTTGAGGAGAGTGTTATTTTCTAAACTTGTTCATATAACTTTATCCTACTTTCATAAATGTACATGTACCTTTTTAAAAATCAGAAATTTATTCCAATTTATATTTCAACATCCCATATAGTTCTAAAACAGACTGTAGGTAAATGCAACTTTCATGATTATCTATAGCACAGAGACTGAAAATCAATGTTCCGTGCTCTGTGAAAGAGGAAAAAAAATAATTTTATGAATTTCAAGTAGAGTAGGCTTGCGACATCATTATATTTATATTGAATTTAGAAAGCTGTTGCTGAAATATATAGTGCAAAAAGACTGAGTTGATGAATGTAGTAAACAAGAGTTTCCTTTCATAAGTTACATCATGGACCTATGGGAATTCCTAGGCTCTACATCTGGCATATGGAGAGTAATCATGAGCAATCAAATTGCCAAGATCTTGATTCAGTAAAACTGAGTAACCACAGGAAGTTAAAATATCCTAGAACAACTAAACGCCAAACGAATGAAAACCATGCTCCTTTAAATCCAGAATACTTATCCTTGGGATCGACTAGTAAATACACAGAACAATTCATTGAAATCTGTGGGAAAATTTAAGTTTCCGTCATTCTCACCACAAAGGATTATTTAAGCACAACATAGCAGTATGCACGCATGAGGAAATAGAAGTAAATGAGAGCTGTGTAGAGACTCAGCAGCATAAGCAGAGAGTAGAAACTTTTGCAATGATTGCTAATGACTCATTTTCTTAGTCACTTATGGCTGTATTTACACAAATCAAAATTTGGAGAAAATACGACAAATTACTCCTGTTTTCTAGCTCCATCTAGAAGAGCGTATACCTTGAGATTTCCATGGGAGTTATGTTTTCCTACACCTCTCCATCCAATGAGCAGCCTCTGGAGACTGTGTCCTTGAAATTGAAATTTTGCAAAGGATTTTCCAAACCCGTTTACTTAGACTTTTTTTCACTGCCAACGACTCTTAACCATTTTATTTACCCCCACAAAAAAGATAAACAGGCATTTCAAAAATATATTCTCAAATTAATGTACATGACACAATAATCATTTTTGTGCAAGCACTAGTAGGAATAATTCAGTCATGAACCTGTATCACTTTAAGTTTGAAACTATCAGAATCAGGGCAAATGGGGGCTAGATGTTCAAATCTAATTATGCTGGTTTATTTAGCAAATCACAAAATCTTGGCTTTAGACCTGCAGATTAATTGGAAGTTAATGTACAGTTTCCATAAATTGAATTTTTTTCATATTTAAAATCAGTGCAAATTGTTAAAAGGGGAAAGTTAATTAAACTTGCTAAGGTATGACCTAAAAATCAGAAGGAACAGGTGGGAATCCTGTTTTAAGGTTTATATACAGTTTCTGTGTTTAAGATAAACTATTTGAGCTATCTAAGCCTTAGTTTCTTCTATAGAGCAAGACTAGTAAATACTGCATGAATAAATGAGAAAATTTGTACCAAGTCTTACTACATATCTAAGTATAACCTAAATATTTAACAAAGGCTGACTAATTCACTTCACAATAATAAACACATATTTTTTTAAACTTTTAAGTGCATACTTGGTACTGTGCAAGAATGTCATACAAATATAGAGCACCCAGATGCAACAGCTGTGCTTGCTTTCATATTGATATTTATTATATTCATTGAATAAGGCTCCTCATCTGAGATCTTCAATCACATTCATTCACATCCTCCGCTTTTTGAATAACCAATTATAAGAAAGATCAATACAAGTTCAGTATCTATGTTTACATGTGTGTTTATAATCTTGTTAGTGCTCTGTTAGAAATAGAAATCACAGCACTCAATGTGGTAATAAGCTTGAAAGCAATTATCCCACATATGTTATCAAAGTCTCATGTGTTTCTCTAAATATGAAGAAGAACTTTTTCTTGGTAAAGAAAGTCAAAGTTGAAGAAGTTTTACCTGGTATTGTGAGAATTACACTATGGTGATGCAGTTGACTTTACTTTGAGTAAAGAAGGAAGATGCAAAATACAACCAATAGAGATAAAGCAAATGAAATGAGCTAGCTTGACACTTTTCACAAAACCATCTATCACAACGTATCTGGAACTCATATTTTGATTACTGATTTTTAAGACACCTACTAAATTAAACTAATTTCCATTTGAATTACTTTAGTTGTTAATAAATTTTACATTTATGCTTATATTTAACTACAAGAAATTTGCTTGTTCTGATTATAAGCCATTTCCAGTTTTAGTACTGTGTTATAAACCATTCCAAATGTAGTGGTAAATAAAGTCTATTGTTTGATTTTGTGTGTACTACAGAACTGAAATTCAAATAAACAGCCATGAGAATCACTTGATCTCATTATGACTTAAGACACTCAAATGACTGCAGATGATCTTGTTTGGTTTGAAGCTAGAATTATCTGGAAGTTTCTTTACTCACGTGTCCATTGATAGCAACAATCTAAGAATGGTTCAGCTACAACTGTCAACCAAAGTACTAAATGTGTCCTCCCAGTACAGCTTGGGTACTCTTGGATGTGGTGGCTTCCGACTTCCAACATTATGACCTGGGAATCCAGGAACAGTTTATCTAGAAACAAAGCACATGATCTATTATAACAGCCTCAAAAAAGTCCACATGGAATTATTTCCACTATGTTCTACTAGTCAAAACATCACAGGATACTCAGATATAAAGAAAGGAAAAAGTATAGAAACATCAAAGATTTTGGAACCAGTTTAAAAAAAAAAAAAACCTACCTTAGTGTGACTTCTGGCCACATAGTATATATAAGAATGCAATTACTAAAATACACTCATCCTCTTCCAGTGCATCACAATGACTGCATTAAGGTCCAGCTCATGGCAAACCATTTCACTGTTGAAATGGATACACTTGAAGCTCCTCATTTGCAAACTGTTGCTTAGGATCACTAGATCTATCTGTCTCTTCCCACCACATTCCCATACCGTATTAAGTGGAAAAATTGTGTCCATGAACTTGTTTTCAAAAATAGCAGAAAATGACAAGTGAATAAAAGCTCCTATCCTGTAATAATTATGTAAACCACCCAGACTCACATGTCAGCTATCTGATCAGGTCATATAGCTGGGACCTCAATTAAGTGGTTCTAACCCTGCTGTTCGAGTCATTCATTTTCTTTTCACTACACGTTTATGCTTTAGTTTCAGCTCATAGAAGGTGGGTTATAGGAAGCCCATACTCATTTTATATTATTGCTTTTCTTTCAATACAATCTGGGATGTTTTAAAATATTGCTATTCTTATGCCTAATTAAAACTCAGTTCATTAGAGAAAAGCCATGTCTACAAATACCTTTCCACTTAAGCCTTTCATTACTGCAGCTCCCACTTCTGAGGTACTCTGTTGTTCAAAACCCTTAAGATTCTTAGAAATTCTAGTACCTAACAATATATCCAAGACCCACAATTAAGATCCTTGGAAGCCCATATGTCTTTCTGAAACATGTATGAAAAAAAAAACAGTAATGAAAAAATGACTCTTCCTTTCTCAACATCTATCAATGTTTCAATTTTACACTTTTGTGTAACAAATCCCCAAATCTCTGGAAAATACATCACTTTATTTAACTCACAATTCTATGCTTCAAGACCTTCAGCAGAATATTGGAGATGGCTTACTTCTGTTTCAAGGTACATGTAATCCTAGCTGGAAAAAATAGATGATGAGGGAGTGATGTAGGTCATGACATAGGTCACTAGAGTTTGCAATGATCTGGAAGATTTCCATGGTCTACACTGTTGAGCGTGGAACATACAGGCCACCACGAGGTTCTTCACCAGAGCTGCTACATTCACTCTCTGCCTTTGACATAGGCATTTTCATAATGTTGCGTTTTCAGGGAACTCATATTTATTATGTAATGATTCAGTTCTCTGAAACTGAGTGTTCTGGTAAGAGATAAAACTCATGTTATATCTAGCTTAGAAAGCCAGACAAAAATGTCTGTTATAGTCTAGTGGATTATGTTATCATCAGATTCGGGAAGAAATAGTAGAATCTGCTTCTCTATGGTAGAAGTATAAAAAGTAATGGAAACCTGTTCTAAGATCACTATAGTCCTGTAAATAATAAGTAAATAGTAATTGACTATATGTTATATAATACACAACAAATTCATGAATTTAACCTTACATGTGTTGCTTAGAATTTTTAAAGAACTGTTCGAAAATTTTTACATGAATATGCATTTTAAGATATTCCTTTATATTTGGTTTAAAAGGTTAGCCCCCACAGTTTTCAGAGCAGAACTGATGAAAACATGACCAATTATAATAAAAGCAACTATAGATTATATTTTCTATATACTAGAAAATTTATCAAAAGTCAAATTATAAATATTCTACGTTTGTTTGCTTGCTTATTTGTTTGTTTTTGGAGACAGGGTCTCCCTATAAACCCAGCTGGCTTGAAACCAGGCTGGGTCTCAATCCCACAGAGATTGCTTTGGCCTCCGGGGTGCTGGGATTAAAAGCATGGACCATAAATCCCACCTGATATTCTGTTTTTAATATTATAAAACATTTGGCCTTTTCATTTAGTTATGTTTTGAAATGAATTAATTGCAGTCTCGTTATTATTAACTTCCTCTGAGTTATTCAAGCATTCCCATTCTTTTATATCAAATCAACTATTTAAGAAGAAATTTGGAGAAAACCTGTATGTGTAGAAACATATGAATTTTTCTATTGCATAGTCTCATTGAAGGCTTCAAAAAACTAACATTTTCATGGATTCATCCAGTAGATAAAGGATGAATGCTTGCTAAAATTTTCCTCCTTTTAAAAACCATTTCGGCAGCTGGAGAGATGGCTCAGCGGTTAAGAACACTGGTTGTTCTTGCAGAAGACCTGGGTTCAAATACCAGCACCCACATGGCAGCTAACAACTGACTGTAACTCCAGGTCCAAGGCATCTGATGGCCTCTTCTATCCTCCACGGGCATTGAATGACACAGGTGCACTTACCTATGTGCAGACAATAGATGCATGCACATAAAATAAAAATAATAAAATATTTAAAAAAATTTTTCATAGGGCTGAAGAGATAACTCAGTGGTTGAGAGCACTACTGCTCTTACGGAGGACCATATTCAAATCCCAGCACCCACATGGCCTAAAAAACATCCATAGCTCCAGTTCCAGGGGATCCAACATCTTCTTCTGTTCACCTCAGGCATTGCATTTATGTGCACTCATACACATAAATTTAAAAAAATACATAAAAATATTTCAAAACTAAAACCATTTTATATTCTAAGTGCTGAAGGTAAGAGGCAGAGTAACTTAGAAGCAGATTCACAAAATGACATCCATAAACCAAATAAATGACTTAACATTGCAACTCAAGACACTTGAAGAACAACAGCAAATGAAAACCAAACCCAGCAGACAAGAAGAAATAACAAAAATCAGAGCAAAAATTAATGAAATAGAAACAAAGAAAACAATACAATGAATCAACGAATCCAAGAGATGGGTATTTGAAAAGATAAACAAGATTGATAGACCACTAGCCCAGTTAACCAAAAGAAAGAAAGAGCACCTCCAAATCAACAAAATCAGAGATGAAAGGGGAAACATCACAACAGACCAAAGAGACCCAGAACATGGTAAGAGAATACTTTAAAAACCTATATGCTACTAAATTTGAAAACCTAAAAGAAATGGACAGGTATCTAAAAGCATTGGAACCACCAAAACTAAACCAAGAAGAGACTGACATCTTAAACAGACCCATAACACATAAGGAAATTGAAACAGTAATACAAAACCTCCCAACTAAAAAAAGCCTGGGACTAGATGGATTTTCAGCAGAATTCTATCAGACATTTAAAGAGGATCTACATCCAATACTAGTTAAGTTATTCAAAAAGATAGAAATGGAGGGAGAACATCCAAATTCTTTCTATGAAGCCAGCATCACTCTAATACCAAAGCCAGGTAAAGATACAACCAAAAAAGAAAACTATAGACCCATATTATTAATGAACATAGATGCAAAAATTCTCAACAAAATACTTGCAAACCACATACAGACACACATCTAAAAGATCATCACCATGATCAAGTCACCTTTATTCCAGAAATGCAGGGAAGGTTCAATAACTGTAAGTCAATAAACATCATAAATCATATAAATGGGCTCAAATACAAGAACCACATGGTCATCTCAATAGATGCAGAGAAGGCCTTTGACAAAATTCAATGTGTATTTATGCTCAAAGTCCTAGAGGGTATTGGAATGGAGGGAACATATCTCAACATAATTAAAGCCATATATAACAAACCCACAATCAACATCATTCTAAATGGAGAAAAACTAGAAGCATTCCCATTGAATTCAGGAGCCAGACAAGGCTGTCCACTATCTCCACTCCTCTTTAACATAGTGCTTGAATCTCTTGCAAGAGCAATAAGACAAGAGAAAGAAATTAAAGGAGTAATAAATTAAAAAGAAGACATCAATTATCCCTTTTTGCAGATGATATGCTATTATATCTAAGAGATGCTAAAAATGCCACCAGAAAACTCCTAGAAATTATTAACATGTTCAGTAAGTGACAGGTTAAAAAAATTAACCTAAAAAAGTCTGCAGCCTTTCTGTATACCAATAACAAGCAATCAGAAAAAGAGTACATGGAAACACTCCCCTTCACAATATCTGCAAAATTTTAAATATCTTGGAATAAATCTGACCAAAGTCATTAAAAACCTCTATGAAGAAAATTTTCAACTTTTAAAGAAAGAGATTGAGCAAGACATCAGAAGATGGAAGGACCTCCCATGCTCATGAATTGGAAGAATTAATATTGTGAAAATCACCATCCTACCAAAAGCCATTTATAGATTCAATGCAATGCTAATCAAAATTCCCATGACATTTTTCACAGAATTGCGAAAAAACATCCTAAGAGTCATATGGAAGCACAAAAGATCTTGGATAGCCAAAGCAACCAAGAGCACTAAGAGCAAAGTTGGGGGAATTACTATGCCAGATATTAAACTGTATTACAGAGCTATAGTCCTAAAAACAACATGGTACTGGCATAAAAATAGACCCATAGATCAATGGAACAAAATTGAAGAACCAAAATGATTACTCAATTTCAGCCACCTGATATTTGACAAAGGGGCCAAGAACATTCACTGGAGGAAAGACAGCATGTTTAGCAAATGGTGCTGGCAAAACGATCTCCACTTGTAGAAGAATGAAACTAAACCCCTATATTTCACCTTGCACAAAAGTCAACTCCAAATGGATCAAAGACCTCAATGTGAAGCCTGAAACTCTGAAACTGTTAGAAGAAAACATTGGCAATAACCTAAAAGATATATGTGTGTAGGAAAGGATTTTCTAAACCGGACATCAGCTGCCCAGGAAACAAGGTCAAGAGTCAACAAATGAGACCTCATTAAACTAAAAAGCTTCTGCAAAAGAAGCAACTAAGAAAGTGAAGAGAAAACTCACAGAATGGGAGAAAGTGTTCACCAGTGCCACGTCTGAAAGAGATTTAACATCCAGAATATATAATGAACTCAGAAAACAAAGTATCAAGAAAGGAAGTAACCAAATTAACAGATGGGCTAAGGAGCAGAACAGAGAGTTCTCAAAAGAAGAAATAAAGATGGCTAAGAAGCATCTTAAAAGGCATTCAAACAGCACTAATAATTAAGGAAATTCAAATTAAAACCACTTTAAGACTTCATTTTACCCCAGTCAGACTGGCTAAGATCAAGAGAACAAATGATTCCAAATGTTGGAGAGGATGTGTGGAAAGGGGAATGTTCATCCACTGCTAGTGGGACTGCAAGCTTGTTTAACCCCTATGGAAAGCAGTGTGGTGAACTCTTACAAAACTACAAATGAACCTACCATTTGACCCAGTTATACCACTCCTTGGCATATACCCAAAGAACTCATCCTATTGCAGGGACACTTGTACATATATGTTTGTTGCTGCTCTTTTCACAATAGCAATAGTGTTCCTCAACTGAAGAGTGGATAATGAAAATGTGGTTCATTATACAATGGAATTTTACTCAGCAGTAAAGAAAGATGAAATCATGAAATTTGTGGGTAAATGGTTATAAGTAGAAACTTACACTAAGTGAAATAACACAGACCCAGGAAAAAAACAGCATATGTTCTCCCTCATATGTGGATCCTAGCATCAAATCCTTATAAGTGACATAACTACAGGATATAACTACAGGAACCACATATGTAACTACAGGAATGAGGATAATGAAGAGGAACCAGAGAAGTAAAGGGAAAGAAAGAATCTGAAAGAGAACAGCAGAAAAGAGGTGTTAACAAGGGATATATTTATAATAGTGGGGTTATTTTACGTGGGGGAGGGAAGGTTATACAAGGAACCTAGGGGATAAAGGGAAAGAAGGAGCTCAAGAGAGGTGGTACCATAGGAGAAGAGTATTAATGAGGGAGAAATGGAAAAAATGGGGACACCTTAAATGGTGCATTTGGTCTTTGCC
>NW_008334020.1:1504943-1522435 GCF_000622305.1 Nannospalax galili
CTAATTTGGGTAGAGGGACATAAAGGACAGTTTTTGCTCCTTTCCATCCTAGGTCGACTAAGTTCCACAGGACTATGAGCATCTCTCAAAATGTCCTGTAACTGTTGTGAGTCACCTATCCTCTTGAGCAAGGAGGCCGTGGAGACCCCATCAGATGGACCTGAACAGTGTCCAGTCTACAAAGAGGAGGATCAACACTGAGGAAACATTTCCTCCATGCTTCCAAGCGAAGCCAGCCATGGTTGAGCAGGACATTTGACTTAGTTTCACATAGATGGAACTGGTAAAAGAAAGGATCCAGGGGCTCCTCCCAAGCCCATGTTACCCATGAGGAACAGATCCTCAAACGACCTTAAGAGTAAAAGTAAATTGGTTTATCTGGACCAACTTTAGGGTCTTAAACACCCAAAAGGAAAGTATAACCAAATGGGGTCAATATAATTTTAAGAGTCCATATGTATAGCTAAAGGCTACATAATAAGAAGCAAAGCCAGACAGTTGATACCTTCCTTTGAGTTATAGGCCAAGGTGGTGTAAAAGACTCCCAGAAAGTAACCCAGCACAAAACTGGGAAAATGATCAGCAGACTCCAATCTTATCTAAATGAATATTGACAACTGATTGATAGTAGATGATGAACAGCTGATCACCCTAAAACAGTGATATCTAGATAGGCTGACTAAATTCAGCAGATGGACAAACACTGGAGAATGGCTGGGGGTGTCAACAACACAGTGGACAGGGATGACAGAGTATATGAGCTCCAGTATGTGGGAGGGGGGAGACTATAGGAGGGTGCCATTTGGGAAGTGGGTATATAGATGAATAAGATTGTGGGGGATGTTCTGTATGATATACACACAGAATAATCAACAAATTAAAATAAAAGTTTTATATTTGAGGATGAAGCATAAAAATTTACTTCATGTTAAATAGTAGAGGTGATAAACATTACCAGTGAAATCTACCTGATGACTTTATATCCATACTCAGGTACTAAGGGTCTGAATGTAACCAACTGTGACTAGTAATCATCAGATACATAGAGATTTAAAATGAAATGGGGACCTTCTCTAAAGGGTAAAAACTCATTCGATTTTATGTCTTACAGGGTTTATACTGAGTACAATATTGTATAACTGTGTTAATTCAACTGTAAACCTAAAAATTTACAGCCAATTTTGAAAGAGATGCATCTTAGCTCTGGAAATTGTTATTGAATATGTCAATGCTGTTGTAATGAAATGCTTCTTTGAATTATGTCGTTATTAAATAAATAACTTTAAAAAAATAAAAAAATAAATGAATAAAAGAAAATTAAAGAATCTACAAGTAGAATAGAGAGGAAAGACCATAATGAATGTTTAGCTTTGTATATATCATTGTAAGAATTTATATTTAAGAAATATGCATTTTATTTTAGGTACATTATGGCTTAATAAAAAACTGTTACTCTTCAGTTATTAAACAAATTAGCTAAACTGTTAATCCACCCATAATTCACAACAAAGAAAAGTGAAATTTGCACATGCAGGAAAATAGAAGTAACACTCTTCAATTTGAATTACAATGATGTGTTTATAATACTAACACTGAAAAAGACAACATGTAAGAAGACAAATTCCAAAGCAATCTCACTGATAAGTGTAGATTTTACAAATAATAAATTAAATATTGGTAATTCAGGGACAGGGAAATATGTGAAATCCCAACTAAGCTGAGTTTATTTCAAGGAGAGTTTCTTTCAATATTTCAGACTGCATCAATACTCAATGGAAAAGGAGAATTAAAGGAAAACTAGTATTTGAGGTATCGAAAGAGAATTTGATAACATTCATACTTGTCAAAAACACTTTGTAAACCAGGAATACAGTGGAACTTAAAGAAATATCTATAGTAAATGAGTTTAATGAAGACATCTGTTCCTTTAAACTTGAGAAAAAAGCAGTAACACTTTATAATATTGCTTCTATTTAAGGTTTCGCATAAAAAATTTTCTAACATTTTCAAGGCAAACAAAAGACATAATGGAAAAGATGTAATGGTCACTATTCCAAGTTATCTAAATTCACATGAGAAAACCAAACAAAATCTGCAGCAAACTATCAACATAGGTAAGTAAATTATGTTCAAACAACAGTAAAATTGTGAGACCAGTGAGCTGGCTTAGCAGGTAAAGGCGCTTGCTGTACGCCTTTGACAACCTAGGTTTCATCTGGCGATTCCACCACAGATGGAGAGAAGTTACTGCCAAGAGTTGTCTTCTGACATCCATTCACACACACCCACACTCACACACATGTCATGAGCACACATACACACTCTAATAAACAAAATTAGCTTTTAAAATTCATTATAGTTCCTCAACTCTCACAACTATAGACTGAAGGGTTTTAAGCAGTACTGTTAACCTCCATCTCAGAAAGAAGACTCTGGTAAGAGTATAACATTTCACAAGGCATTACACAGAAATCAACAAATCTTCACAATGACCCTTAAAGTCCTCACATTTATATCCAAAGTCAAAAAAAAAAAAGAAATAATATTAAGGGAAAGAATGAAAGAACTGATTTCTTTCCTGATGTCACATATTACCATGAAGTTGCTGTAAGATTTTGCTAAGTGGTAAAACATTAGACCTAAAACAATACAGTTCAGGAAGCCATGAATAGACGTGAATAAAATACAGAATGCTGCACAGTAGGGAAATGACAGCCTTTTCAATAACTAACTTCAATATGAACTGATGATATATCATAATCCAGAGGCATATAATGAAATTCAATAGAGCACAGTGGCTCTCAGGGTTCAGAGCTTGACTAATCACTCAGTTTCTGTTCCATGTTGGAACTCACCATCAGAAACTACCACTTGATTTTGTGTATTGTTAAAGCCTGTCTTTATCAAATAATTACAAATATACAATCATCAGAAAAATCAATTTTAAAAAATGGGTCTTCCCTTTCCAAATACTTATCTACATAATATCACATTCCTTTGAAAGCATTCAAACAAACAACATATAGTTACAGTTCAAGTATAAAAACTGTTACAAAGGTCCAAAAAATTTCTATTAATACTGATGATAAAGAGATTTTCCAAAGTATCGAATAGTGTTAGTTTTCTCATATTCATTTGTCTTGGAAAACACCTTTTCATAAAGGATACTATTGATGTTAACATAATGAAATTTTATTACTTTAAATTGGGCTGGCAAGATAGTTTGGTGAGTAAAGGAGCTTGTTACCAAGCCTGACACCCTGAATTCAATTTCTGGGTACCACAAGGTGAGAAGAGAGAAAAAACTCCTGCAAATTGTCCTCTGGTCTTCACACTTAGGGTGTGGAACACATGCATGAACAGACAGACAGACACACACACACACACACATGTAAATAAAGATAATAAAAATGTATAAAAGCATTTATTACATTAAATTAATAAATATTTTTAAATATTTGATCTTTACTTAAAGATACACAAAGGATAGAGTGTTTGATAATTTAGCGATAATGTGTTGCTCTGTACCCTTAAGTATACGCTATGTGTATATTTTTTGTTTAATAAAATTTTTAGCAAAATATTAAAAATATTTAATGACAGTAATGATTGCACTTGAGGGGCATTTTCTAGCTTTTTCCATTAGTGTGACAGCCATTTTTCAAATACAGTTTTAATTCCTGAGGAAACAGCCCCTTTACCTCCTAGATTAGCAACAGCCTCATTTCCTCCCCATTACACCCCACATTTCCATATTTAATCAGAAGTAGAGATAGAAAGTATTACTAAAGCGTTCATCATTTTAATGAAGTAATTATTTGGCTATCTTTTTATCATTATGGTATCTGAGTAAATAAAATAAGGCAATTATTTTTTTGTAGAAATCCAACTTCAGAAGGATTGGAGAAACTGATCCCCCTCAAAAGGGTTCCCAACAGTGGAGCTGTTACTGCAGTACAGTCAGGGATTGCCCAAAGAGCACAGAATGTGCCTAAGCATTACCCAAGTCCTAAACGAAAGACACCAAGAAAGATAATTTGATATCTGAAGGAAATAAAAAAGAGTGATGAGCTGGGCATGGTGGTGGCATACCACTAATCCCAGCACTCTGCAAGACCAAGGCAAGCCTGGTCTACATAGTCAGGTCTAGGCCAGTTGGAACTACAAGGAGACCCTATCTCAAATACAAAACAAGACAACAACAAGAAATACACACACACACACACACACACACACACACACACATGAGTGATGAGTTATTACTAAGAAAAGAGGGCATGGTGGTGGCATACCACTAATCCCAGCACTCTGCAAGACCAAGGCAAGCCTGGTCTACATAGTCAGGTCTAGGCCAGTTGGAACTACAAGGAGACCCTATCTCAAATACAAAACAAGACAACAACAAGAAATACACACACACACACACACACACACACACACACACATGAGTGATGAGTTATTACTAAGAAAAGAGGATGAATAAGAAATACACACACACACACACACACACATGAGTGATGAGTTATTACTAAGAAAAGAGGATGAATAAGTGTCCATTCCTGTTTTATAATATAAACTGTCTATTTTCCTACTAATGTTATCACTGCTGTGAAATGATGATTATTTGTTTCCTGCTGGAATTACACATTGAAAAGGCTGTCACATAACCATGAATGATCCAGACAGGAGAAATGCAAATCTGTTTTCACTGAAGCTGGAGGTCTTCTGATTCTCATATATGCACCACACCAGGGAAACTCTAATCATTGTACCATTATCATCCTTCCTTACCAGAAAAAGACACTTAGAAAGTAGCAACCAAGTTGATATTGCCTGGAAAAAGATTCAGTAAGTCAGTCAGCACTGGGGGTGGTTGTGCCCCCAAAGTGATCCGTAAATAAAAGTATAAGAGAACCAGTATTCTAGTAGATATTTCCCTAGCCAAAATCCTGTCTACTTTCATATAATCACATTTCAGCAAATTTATCCTTTGGATGATCTAATTCTCTCTGGGAGTAAGTGATTCTTCACTGGGGCCTCCTGCTTTGGATGGAGTTGTAGGGTAATATAACATTTCATTTTGAGACTGTAGGAAATTGAAGAATGAGATTAAAGAAATAGTATTATAATTTTAAAAAACTAAGAAGGCTTTTCATTTTATTTTTCCTTGTTTTTCATTTTTTCAACATTTTCTCTCAGGATCCAGTATTAATTTTCACTTAACAGCAATCTCAAAAGCATGTGTCTTAGTCAGTTCCCTGGAGAAAATGGTAAACCAATAAAAACAGAGACAGTGCAATCATTTTTGACAAAAAAAAAAAAAATAAATAAAAAGTATAACTTATTTGAAGGCATCGGGAGCAATAAAATATAGTGATGCACAAGACAAATGGATTAAAGAGTGTCTCCTCACCTAATATACATGTCAATCCAACAAGGAGCTGGTCTAAGGCTCCCTGGTGTCTCTCTGGTCCCAGGGTCATCCCAGGAAGATACAGTTCAGATTATGTGGAAATCCACTAACAGAACACTGAAAATAAACAGAGGGTTTATGTCTTCATGGATTTCAGGGGATAATATTTCAACTGGCGATTTATAGCGGTTAGCCTTGTAGAATGTCATTTTCATACTTAAAAAAATACCTCCATTGAAGCAGTCATTGCTGAAATACCTAACTTCTGAGTTTAAAAAAAAAAAGAAAAAAAAGGAAAAGGAATGAAGAAAAAGAAAACCCCATATGCTGTGCTCTTATTTTCAGAACTTAAACAGGAAAATGAAGAAAGATCTCCTTTCCATGTCTGTGAAAAGTTAAGCCTCATGCTAATTGAGCTTTATCAAAATCTGCATTAATAGTTTATATGTTAAATTTGTTCTCTATTTTGAAATGTTAAATGTGAAAATATTTCTAAACATTGTTTGGAATGTAAATGATTTAAAGAGGATCAATGATAAAAACATACATGTAGCAGACTCAAATATATGAGTCTATTTTGAAAATTACATTGTCACTATACAGAAGACAAAAGTTATATTATTGTTAAAATATATTACTCAAAGAGATAGCATTTGAAAAATATGTTTTTTTATACTCTTTAGAGTGATTTGAAAAAACAAAAACAAAAAAACCCACATTTCAGTGATGTGTCTTTCTTGAGGCAAGTAGTTTATATATGTTCATATCTTTTAAAATATGAACCCTTATTTGGGTTTGACTTTGTCTGACTAACTTACTGAATCAGACATCTCTAAGCACTGACAAAAGATACCATCTCTGCCCAAAGAAAATTTTGCAGCATTGTGGAGAAATGAAGCAACAAAACTAATTTAGCTTTATTATGGTAATTTGGGCAGGAGAAACATGCATTAGGGGAATGTATTTAATTGCAACTTAAAAGAAAATTAGGTAGGGGTTGAAGAGATGGCTCAGTGGTTAAATGCACTTGCTGCTCTTGCAAAGGACCCCAGTTTAGTTCCCAGCACCCACATGGTGACTAATAACCATCTGTAACTCCATTTCCAGGAGTTCTGGCATCCTCTTCTGGCCTCTGCAGGCATTTCACACATATGGTGCTCTTACATACATCCAGGCAAAACACATACATATTTATAGTTAATAAAAATAAATACACAAAAATTAAAAAATAATAGAAATTCAGTATATGCAGAAGAAATGCAGTAGCCCAATCTGAATGCACTCAATAGGCTAACCAAATAAAGAATAAACAAAGTTCTTTCCAGTGATAAGAAACAGTATGAACAAGAATGAAAATGGATGAAAGCACAGAGTACGTCCCTAGGTCTGTTAACCTGTGAGTATGTGTGCAGAAGAGACACAGACAGCTGAGTTCAAGCAGTGAGAACTGCAACAGGGCACTAAGACAAAACCCTTTACTTGCTTCTGTGTTCACTCCCTACTTTGCAGTCTTGCTCCTGACTCGGCTGCCAGCAGTTGGAATGGGATGGTAGAGTCTTTAACTTGCTGCCCCTGGAGTTTCTAGTGGTATGCTATGGGGTTGTGGGCCTTGCCTAGCACTGCTTTTCATCATGGATGACCTGGTACTGGGGTTGAAATCTTAAAACTTAGGTTTAATTCTCTCTTCTTCTCCTAAACAAGAGGTGCCTCTCTCTGTACCAGGCTGCTTTGAGTTGAAGAAATGGTAAACTCCTTTTTTATATTCATTTTTCTTATTGTTATACTAAAAGCAGGCATTTTATTCTGTTGCCTGTTTTCCTTAGCTTCTATTAAAGTAGCGTGGTAAAGAATTAACTAGTGCCTCTAGGGAGACAAAGCATTGCTGGAGACCTTACTCAGCTGCAGTATTAGTCGGGGCCCACCAGGGGAGCAACCAATAGAAGGAATATATATATATAAATATTGTTGGCTTACATCATCCATTATAAGTAGTCCAGTCGTGGCTGTCTTGCACTGGACAGTCCAAGAATTTGATAGCCTCTCTGTCCACTAGACTGGGTGCCTCAGCAGTTCCAATCTGCTGTTGATCTTTGTTAGAAGCCCAAAGAAGCTGGGTTCAGAGAAGAATGCAACAGCAACAATGGAGATGAACTTGTCAGCAAGAGTGAAAGCAAGCAGGCAAAAAGCAAGGCTTCTTTTTTCTTCATCCTTTTAGGGTCTGTCTTTCCACTGCCAATAATTTGATCAAGAAGTTCCCTCACAGCAGTGCCCAGTGGCTTGACTTTTAGTCAATCCAGATCCAGTCAAATTACAACCAAGATTAGCCACCATCAGTCTCCATCTTGCTCCATTTTTACTCTGTGTCACTGGCAGGCTTTTTCTCTTCCTCTCTCATAAAAATCCAGTTTCCTTCTTTGTTTCCCCTCCCTCCCTTCCTCCCTCCCTCCCTCCCTCCCTCCTTCCCTCCTTTCTTCCTTTCTTTCTTTCTTTCTTTCTTTCTTTCTTTCTTTCTTTCTCTCTTTCTTTCTTTTGAGACAGGGACTCCCTCTAAGGTCTCCAACTCATCTGGAACTCACTAGTAGATCAGACTGGCCTCAATCTCACAGAGATACACACCTGCCTCTGCATCCTGGGTGCTGGAATTAAAGGTATGTATCACCATGCATGGCAAAAACCCAGTATCTTTAAGAAGAAACTATCTTTCTCTGCTAACATTGAATCCTTCAACCAGGGATTATTTTAGTACAGGCAGGAATGTTTATCATTTCATATCTATAAAAAGATTACTATGGGAAATTATGTTTTGATTGATAATTATTTTATAAGTAGATGTGTCCATGTAAAGTATTATATAATGAAATGTTTCTATATTTGTTGTTTTTTGTTACTGTCTGTTCCTTGAATATAAAAGTAAACTTTTTCTTTTGTGCATAGGTTCCATATTCATAAGAAAATGATTGATATATTTTGATACTTTCTTTTTATTTTTTTTAGTTATTATTAGTGTGTGTATATATGTGTGCGTGTCTATGTGTCTGTGTGTGAGTGTTTGTGTGTTCAGGCTCACATATGCCATGGCCATTCACATTTAAAATCATGGACACAAATATACTTGCATGCATTTTATTTATAAATAAGAAAAAGCTAGTTCCTGGAAATGATTACTAAGTGGACATTTTTGGTCAATCTCAGCTAGTGGTGTTTCTTTGAAAGTTATTTTGTCCATATTTTCTATATTTTCATATATATATTTAATATTTTGTCTGATTTATGTGGATTTGAAGATGCCTTCTGTGTACCACCAACTTGATGTACTCTACTACACAGTTAATTATTTGTACTTACTTAAATTTCAGCAATCATTTAAAATTTTCAGTAATATTTCTAATTGTTGCATTGTTTTTATGCAATAGTCTATTTTTATAAGGGACACGACATAATTTATTTAAGGTGCCTAGTTTTTGCAATAATTTGTACTTAGATATCAATTTGACTGTGCCTTGTGTAGAATTAGATAATAATAGAGCCTAACCATATTTTATTGAGCTTTCAATGAATATTGCATATACTAATACTTAGAAACCACTTCACATGATGGCTAACATGTAGCACACACTCAAATAATATACAATAATATATTCATTGTGTCTGTAAATATAGCAATCAGAAATTTAAAATAAGAATTTTTTGCTTCCTTGGATTATTTTCTTTTCCAGTTCTATTTGTCTGTCTTGGTCCCTTCTTTTCTCTCATCTCTCTCTCTCTCTCTCTCTCTCTCTCTCTCTCTCTCTCTGTGTGTGTGTGCATGTATACACTTGTGTGTATACATCTGCAGAGGCAAGAGGAGGATATCAGGTGTCTTGCTCAATTGCTTTCTTCCATGTTCCCCTGAAAAAGTCTCTTATTAAACCTGGAGATCAGTCCTGTTTTCAGCTAGGCCAGCTGGCCAGCGAGCCCCAGTAATTCTTCTGTCTCTGCCTTAGGGTTAAAGACACAAACAATGCCACACTAGGCTTTTCCTGAGGGTGCTGGCCAATGGAACTCAAGTCCATACACTTGCACATCAGGTGCTCTTACCCACAGAGCCATCTCCTCAGGCTTTCTTTTCTCTATCTGATGCTTCTTGCTTTTTATTTTGTATTTGAAAATGAAGGATTGGCTCAAATTTCCAAATAATGAATGTGATCTGGTTTGCCTCTGCTTTGATTTAGGGACATTTCACCAGTGGGCTCTCTCTAATTGTTTAAAACTCCAGGTACATCTGAAGGTGATACATGTCACACAAGTCATTCATTACCCCTCCTTTCTCTCAGTCATATGTGCAATATTCTTCCTGAATTTGTCCTGTCTCTTAATGTGATCTCCATTTATGAAACACCCACAACAGAGACTGAGGGAGCAGCCAGGGCTCCTCCTCAATCTTATAAGACATTTCAAATGACATGCCCAGTCTTACCCAGTTGCATTACTTGCATATGATAAAAAAAAAAGCTGCTTCTTTTTGTTCTAGTGGTATTTATATTGTTTTCCTTGGATCTTATTATGCATCATATCTTAGTAAGTGCAATAGTGCCCTGTGTAATTAGTGTATTATCTTGTATCCCTCAAATACTTGCAACACACTCAAATAAGTGAATCATATAAACAAAAGTCCCAAAATACCACCCCTTTAAAAATCATAACCGAGATTATCCCCTTTTGCTTTTCCCATTATCTGCCATTTTCTGACCTAGCCTACAGGCCAGAATTCACCAAGGAAGCCTCTAGAACTCCCAGGAACAGGCCAAGAATTATGTGCAGGTGAGACAACCGAGAGTCTGATCCTGATTCGTTCTAGCCTTGCAGTTGGCTTGAGGCATATCTACCATCCCCCTGGGAACCGTGGGTCCCAGAAGCTATGTGACTTAGCTGACTCAGTTGAGGATTAATGTTGATGGCCAATGGAGAGTCTCCACCACAACTCCACCCTTCAACTTTGGGCAGCACAGCTATTACCAGGCCAGTGCTTGGAGGTGGAACTTTAGAACTACCTTGGTACCAGGTAGACATCTGAGAGTGGTGTCACTCTGAGTGTTTCAGAGTCATATTTCAGCCTTTGTCACTACTTCTGTAGGCCTTGGTACAGACCTTGATTGTGCAGAACTTTGGGAACTGTAAGACTCCAGGACTGCCCACTTAAAGTGAAAGCCTAGGTAGACAAGACACAGCCTTTACCAACATCCCAACACTGGTTAACATAGCACTGTGTATGATCCTATTCACTGTGGGTAGGAAGGGGGTAAGCTTAAGAAATTTCCCTGGAATTTAGTGCTGGCCTAAATGACTCTATAGATCTTCACAGCTATGTCAATTAGGCTGCCTATGCCTGGAACTCTGGAACAGCTGCAGAGCTGTTCTTGCAGTAGGGTTGGATCCTGAGGCTACCTTAGCAATTGGCAGTTCATAGTAGTATGGGCTTGGGTCTTATCCCAATGTTGTTGTGGTTATAACAGGCTGTGCGTCCACCTGTATGACTTCCCAGAGCAGAGTGTTAGTGTAACTGTGCACACAGTTTGGGCCTACTCTCACTCCTAGAAAAGACTTGTAGGTACAGATTATTTTTTAGTACTTTCTTATTCATTCATAAAACACTGATTTCTTTGAGAAAAACCTGGGTTTGGATTGGCTTCTAGCATTGAAACCAGGATAACATACCAACAATCAATTCTTGGCAAGTCTGGGTCTGGAGTCAGGCACTACTGAAATAGTGGAAGTGACTATACACTCAGAGAAAATAAACAGCTTGCTTAGAATTTCTGGAAAGTCAGACAAGAGACAAACCATATTAGGTAGACTAAAACATATATGTAATACTTCATTGCCTAGACAACGTTACAACCAGGAAGTATAAAGAGTTTATAGGATCATGACTTTAGCTAACAAAATAATATGTCATGAAGTAATCAGTATGGAAGAATTAATTTAAAATACCTGCTTGAGGAAACTCAGAAAATTAAAGGAAAGTGCAGAAAAAATGTTTTAGTATTTTTACAAAGAAATCAAAATAAATTATAAAGAAAAAACAGACAGTCATGAACTGAAAAAAGTAATCCGCTAAATTAAAAACATGATATGATAGAAGCCATCAGTAACAAAATAGATGTAGCAGAAGACTTACGTAGTGAGCTTGAAGGCAGAGTTCTTGCAAACAGTTGGAGCAGAAAAATAGAATAAAAAATGCCGGGCATGGTGGTACACGCCTTTAATCCCAGCACTTAGGAGTCAGAGGCAGGCAGATCTCTGTGAGTTCAAGGCCAGCCTGGTCTACAGAGTGAGTTCCAGGACAGCTGGGGCTACAGGGAGACCCTGTCTCAAAAAGACCAAAAAAAAAAAAAAAAAAAAAGAAGAAGAAAGATTGCAGGAAATTTGGGACAATATTTAAAAAAGCAAATGCTTGGTTCTTGGGGTTCAATAATAACTTACAGTGACAAAGATGTGAACACCTACTCAAGGAAAAGTAATTGCAGTGTATTAGTCTTAGTTGTCTAGAGAAACTGAGCTCATAGAATTAGCATACATTCAAAGGGTATTTAAGATTGGCTTACATGATTCGGGCTCGGTAGTCCAGTAATGGCCCTCTGTATGCTGAAAAAGCAAAGGATCCAGTAGCCGCCCAGTCCACCAGTGTGGATCCTCAACAGTCCCAATCTGCTGATGAAGGCCTGGAGGATTCTTGGAGAGAAACTGGTGTTTAGTACAGATCAGAAAGCTGAAGAGTCTGCATTTTTATATCAGCAAGAACAGCAGCAGCAGTGACAGCAATAAGGCACATTGATTATCCTAGTTTTGTTTCTGTTGGCTGTGATAAAGACCATGACCAATGCCAGCTTGGGGAGAAAAAGGTTTATTTCAGCTTAGGGAATCAGGATAGGAGCTCAAGCAGGAACCTGGAAGAAGAAATTGAAGTGCTAATCATAGAGGAACGCTGCTTACTGGCTTGCTTCCCTGCGGGGCCTGTGCTCATCCTGCTTTCTTATAAAACACAGGACCACCTGCCCACTGCCCACAATGAGCTGGGCCCTCCCACATCATTCAACAATCAAGAAAATGTCTCACAGACATGGCCACAGGTCAATCCAATGGAGAAAATTCCTCAGTCGAGGTTCCCTCTTCATAGGTGTGTCAAGTTGACAACTAAAGCTGTCCAGCATATCACCAGCAAGGAGAGAAGGCAGAAGGCAATGAGCTTTTCCCTCAGACTTCCAGATCCAATCAGGTTGACAACCAAGATTAACCAGCATAATTAGTGAATTCCCAAACCTGGAGGAATATCCAGGTACAAGAAAATCATCAATAACCCATTAGGCCTAACTTCACCAAGCTCACTCAACAGCATAAACTAGCAATCACAGGTATAAGACAAAGAAAAGACTCTCAAGGATTCCAGAGAATAGTAACAACATACATGAACACTCAGTATACCAGAGAGCACACTTCTTTATATAACCCTTCCCAGCAAGGAGAGAGTGCAGTGAGGTACTCAAAGTGCTGAAGAAAAAAATTCTGTCCACAGATAGTACAAAGCAATGTGTGAGAAATCAAAGAGGTAAAGACATTCCCAGAAAAGCAAAAGCCAAGAGAGTATGTCTCCAGCAGCCCTGTGCTACACAAAACTCTAAGGGAAAGTCTTTACACTAAAACAAACAGACATTAGAATTAAGAAAATAAAAGAGGGTACAAAGCTCACTGGTGAAAGTAATTAAACCAATAAATTAGGAATATTCTAATACTGTGTATGTCCTGTGTAAACCACTCATATGCTTAATACACAGACCAATAAACATAATACTTAAAAATAATAGCAGCAACAATGATATTAATCTGTGTGGTGGTTTGAATGAGAATGCCTCCCATAAGTTCCAAGTATTTGGATACTTTGTCTCAAGTTGGTGATGCTGTTTTGGGAGGCCTTAGAAGGTGTGGCCATGCTGGAGAAAGCATGTCACAGAGGGTGGGGTTTGAGAGTTCTTAAGCTTTGCCAGATTTCCAGTTCCTCTCTGCTTTCTGTGCCTGTTCCAAGGCGTGATCACTTGGTTTTCAGCTCCAGCCACCTTTGCCACCTGTTGACAGGTCATTGTGTGAAACCGTGAAGGCGAAGCCTGGTTGGTAATGAAGACCTGGAGAAGGCATAGAGGATCCTAGAGCTGTGAGAAATCTGCCAAGGAAAGCGGCATATGGGGAATGGTACTAGTCCAAGAGAGAGATATGTGCTGCACACAGCAAAACTTGGGAGGGGGTGCACTGAGCCATCTAAGCCCTTTGGAAGTAAAGTTTCAGTACTTGGACACAGAGCTACTATATTTTCTGTTTTCCCTGCTTGTTTTCAATCGTGGTTTGGTCCATTATTTCCTCACCATGTTCTCATTCTTCCCTTTTGGAATGAGAATGTGTATTCAGATCCATTGTGGGTTGTAACTATGGAATCTGTCTTTTGATTTTACAGGGGCTTTCAGTTAGGACATTGCACTGGGTGTCAAAAGAAACTTTGGATTCTGGACTTTTGAATAGCATGGAGATTTGTAAAGACTGGGGACTTTTAAAGGTGGACTAAACGACTTTGCATATGGGGGCCAGGGAGTGGAATGTGGTGGTTTGAATGAGAATGTCCCTCATGATACCAAGTATTTTGACATTTGTTGCTAGGTGGTTGGTGCTCTTTTGGGAGACTTTAGGAGGTGTGACCATGCCCCACATCACTGAGGGCAGGCTTTGAGTGTTCTTACGCCTTGCCAGATTTCCTTTCTCCCTCTGCTCCCTGAGCCTACTTGATCACTCAGCTTTCTACTTCCACCATGCCTCCCTGCCGTTACAAACCTCACCCCTGGAATCACAAGCTCAAATAAACTTTTCCTTCTACAAGTTGCCTAGATCATGGTTTCTTATTACAACAACAGAAAAATAACTAATAAAACCTTTTTAAATGCAATATAGAAAGGTATAAAATGGAATATTCTCAAAAATCAAAATGTAGGAGAAATGGAATTGGGTGTGGTGGTTTCTTTTTTGTGCACATTTTCTCTGGTTCTGTTTGGTAGTGCTCCTGTTCCTATTTTCACAACCATGTTATGCTACCTCATTTCAAAGTAAGTTCTTATAACCAAAAATATTTTAGTAAGCTTCACAGGCATAGTAGGCAAACAGAAAATCGTAAGCAAGGAATGAATACACACCACTAGAGAGGGAACTAATTTCTAGAAATCAATCCATGAAATTGTTGTAATAAGACTGTACTTAAAAATTACCTAGACTATAAATGGATTAAATTCTGATATTAAAAAGCATATAACAATCGATTAGATAAAAACAAAAACAAGACCTGCCTATATGTTGCTTGCAGGAAACTCAATGAATCCCGAAGTTTACACATACACTTACTGAAGAAATGAGCTAAGATAGTCAATGCAAACAGAACCAAATAGAAAGCAGGACTAGTCATCTTTATGCAATAAAAATAGATTTTAACTAAAAGCAATAAGATACAAAACAATCATTATATAAAGGAGTCAATTCAGCAAGAGATATGCCTATTCTAAATACAAATACACCCATTAGTAAGGTAGCCGAACATAGAAAGTAGATGTTACTGTATGTGGAAGAAATGGTATAGTGAGATGGAACAGGTAGGGACTTTAAGACACCATTTTCAGTAATGGGCAGATTGTTTAACAGAAGATCAATGAACAGAAGGATTAGAATGAACCCTACAGAACATTGTACCCAACAGCTGCCAAATTCTATTTTTTTTTTTTTTTTATCAAGACATGTAGCCCTCTCCATGAAAGAGTGCATGGCAGGCTATTGAAGTCTCAATAAACTAAAAAGAATGAAATTATGTAGAGTATCTTTTCTGACCTAAATATAATAAATCTGGCAACCAATAGTAAGGAAAAGTTAAAGTTTGGAAGCTATAAAAATACATGGAAATTTAAAAACTCACCAATGGATCCAGGGGTTAATCAAGAAGAAATTTTTTTAAAAGAAAGTCTTGAAACAAATGAAAATGGAGACATAGCACACTGAAGAGGCAAAAACAGGACAACAACCAACATTTGCATCAAAAAAGTAGAATATTTTCAAATAACCATTCGCTGGATCTCAGGGAAGTAGAAACAGAAGAACAATCAGACCTAAAATAAGTAAAAGGAAAGAGTCCTAAGATCAGAGCAATAGAGCACAGACAGAGCAGGCAGTTGTGGGAAGATGTCAAACTTCCCTGGAATCCTACTGCTGGTGTTCTGCAATACATTGTTGAAATATTGTTAAATATTGTTAAAAGTCACACAATATTGAAGCTGTATCACTGATAACTGGGATATTTTTTTCCCCCTTGATCAAAACAGATATGAAAAATCCTGGGACTCGAGTGCAAGCCACTCAGTGAATCTGAAGGTCTAGAGCAGGTTGTCAACCACCGGTGTTTTCAAAGGTCATCCAGGCAATGGCAATGTGTGACAAAGTTTGGAAACTCCTGAGTAAAATAGTACACCAGTCTAACCACTTACACAATTTTCCATCAATTTTTAAGTTAACAGCTTTAATGTCATTGTTTAGAGCCAGTATTTCCTTATTATTTCTTACTTTTCTAAATTCCATCATGATTTTCTAAACCTAATAAGCTGGCTATCTGTGGTTAAAATGTCATTAACTATTTGGTTGCTCTAAAATGCAGGGTTTGTAACATCCATTAGCAACTGACTTTATTTTAGAAGTACTACTGGCTAATTAAAATCCATTGAAGTACCAACACCTTTTTTGTGTGGCCCAAAGCTAAAATTATGGAGTTTAGAAGTGTGTGTGTGTGTGTGTGTGTGTGTGTGTGTGTGTGTGTGATATGGAAGGGGGCTGGTCAATGCCATGGCACATGTGTGGAGGTCAGAAGCAAACCTGTGCAGTCATTTCTGTCCTTCCCCCTTTACATGGGTTCTAGGGATTGAACTCAGGTGTACTTGGCGGGACCTTTACTCACTGAATCATCTCCCTGATCCAAATTCTGGGATTTTAAAAACATTCTTCAAAGGTTATAAATAAAGACAATGAAGACACTGTAACAGAAACAATATGTAGATTTGAAAAGAGGAGAACAAAGAGGACGGAGAGGAAGAATAACCAGACTGCTGTAAACCCCAAAGCCTGAAATACTTTCTTCCTAATTTTTCACAATTTTTGCCAAGGTCTGGTTTAGAATAGGTTCTGTGCCTGCATATCTTCTAAGGTAAGGTGACCATTAACTGTGCTTAAAAGCATGCTCATGAATTTTAACATAGCAAGGCTTCCATCATTACAGTTACATTTCTTTCGGTGCTGTAGTTCTCCTGTTTTGAGGTCAGTGGGAACATTTTCACATAATTCTCTAGTTTTGGTCTGTAATTTTCATTGGACCCCAGAAATATCAAACAGCTTCCGTTGCTTCTAGCACAAGAAATTCCAGGGCTATTTTATACTCTTCCTTCCACAGACCTGGAATCGGCCATTTAAAAAATTCTGGATTCAATTAATGAAAAAACATGTTAAGGAATCCAAATCCGTGTGAAGGAGCTGCGAAGCGCTACTGCACTATGTTTGCTTGGAATCTAGATTGTTGCTGCTGTTCCTGTGCCTTTTTTGGTGAGTGCAACTAGAGAATCTGTATTTATATTAGTAGTGTGAGAATACAGTAGTAAGAGGCTGGAGAGATGGCTCAGCAGTTAAGAGCACCAGCTGCTCTTGCAGAGGACCCAGGTTGATGCCCAGTACCCACATAATAGCTAATAATCATCTGTAACTCTAGTTTCAGGAGATCTAATGCCCTCTTCTCACCTCCACAAGCATTGCACACAACATGAGTGTGCTTACACACATGCAGGTAGTACACTCATACACATAATTATTTTTTATTAAATGTATAAAACAAGAAAACTAGTAAATCTTGTTGATATTCAGAAATCACATTTAAGATTATAGATTTCTCTTTGATCACTTGATATTACTTTTCCCTTATTGTGAATCTTAATTTCTAGCAACATGAACTTATTCCTCTTTTATTTTATTCAATAATAATATA
>NW_008334020.1:1522541-1522918 GCF_000622305.1 Nannospalax galili
GCCAATAGTACTGTAACTAATGTACGAAAGAAATATATCTAATAATACATACATTTTTCCATAAAGTGTATCATAGCTTTATTGGGAACTAGACTGCAACTCAATACAGTTCTTTGGGACTATTGTAAACAATGAAATCATTAACAAATGCACAAAATTGTGGAAAATGTAGCATTAAGTAGAGCACAAAGCTGACTGTTTATGAGAGCTTAAGCAGAAAAACCAAGGTCTCCTGGTTTGATCTTTAGTGGGAATGAGCACCTCAGGCAAACCCAAATTTTAGCCACTCTATTAATGTGTCCCAAAGACTCTGGAAAGCTCTTCAATATTCATTTGGGAGTCAAAAATATTTTCTATTATTTTTTTAAATTTTTTAA
>NW_008334020.1:1523469-1548378 GCF_000622305.1 Nannospalax galili
CAACTGTCTGCTGTGTTGTTGGCACCCCGAGCCATTCCCCACTGCTTGCCCTTGTGGTGAATCTAGTCAGCCTATCTAGAGGTCTTTGTTTTAGGAGGGTCAGCTGTTCCTCATCTAGCAGTAATCAGTTGTCAATATTCCTTTGGATAAGATTGGGGTCTGCTGTATTTTTTTAAGTAGGCAAATTTTCGAATATGGAATCTATGAATAATGAATACTGGCTGTCAGTAAGATTCATGTGGTTACATATAGAGAGGAAAAGCCATTACTGGAAGAGAGGAGAGGGCTGTGAAAAGTTGATTTCTCAATGTTGGACTTAAGAAGAGGAATGTGGACATAAGACAGGGGCATTGAAGGGTTTTAATCTAATTGTATTTTCCTTATATAATGATCATTTTGTGTTTTGTGGAATCAGAGTGGATGGTAAGAGAGAAGTTGGAGATTTTTCAGTGTGTGATAGGAATAATCCCGCTAGAATTGATGAGTCCTCTAAGGAAGTGGAAATGGGTGTGTGTGAATTGGCCAGTGATGAAAAAAAGGACCAGGAAGTAGCATTGATTTCCTCCATAATGGAAGTACCTTGTACTGGGACAAGAGTTAAATGAGACTGAACAAGCTCAGTGTGGAAAAATTAATGGGAAATTATATTTAGCTATGTTGAGTTTCAGCTGCCTATAGGATATTTAGATGTGGGTTTGCTTTTAATTTAAATAGATGGAATGTAGGTAATAAAGAAAGAGCTAAGGACTAAATTAAAAGATAAAGAAACAAACAAACAAAAAAAACTAAGCATTTGAAGGAGTTAGAATAACATGTGAAAAAGAAATTCTTTTAAATGTCCAGGAAGATATGAAGAAAATAGAATGCTTTCATGGAAATGGGTAAAGCAAGTTTCAATAAAAAAGAAGTGAATAGTAGTGTTAATTATGGTAAAAAATTGAAATAGCCTGTCAGGAAAGATGCAACTCAGAACTGGGTGTCCCTAGCAAAGAGATTCACTGTAACGAGGACGAAGTTGCTGTAGAAAGAGAAGAAAGCAGATGGTAAAGAAGTCGATGCAGGTCATTCGTAATTCAGCACATGGCTCTGGGTTTGTGAGCTTTCAAATTTCAGTTCTGCCATTTGAATACTGAGGTAACCATTGAAATCTACAATCTCTATGCTCTTATTTCATCATCTCTAAAATGGTTTTATTTTTTTATTTTCATTTTCTTAAATCACTTATTGAGAAATTCATACAGGCATATAATCATATAAGGTGTATTGATCAAATCCATGCCTATTCCCTCCCCTCCAACTCCTACCATACCTCTTCATACTTTGTTCTGATAACTTCATATACTCTTTCTTCCTTTTTTTTAATGGAGCTTTTTGCTACTGTAACATCCCCCCCTCTGAAGAGGTAACCCTAAAATCTTTTAAGGATTCGATAAGAGCTCCCAAATACTTTTGACATTTTTGGCCTTTGGAACAGAGCATGTTGCTAAGAGGCCCAAGGACATTTTGACTTTCAGCCAAGAAACTGGCTACTTTTCTTTGGGGTCTTTTTATACTAACTGCCTAGTCAATTCCCATATCCTATTCTTATCACACCATTCTCTGAAGAGTTTACCCAGTTTGAGGATAGGGAATCAGGACACAGATGGCTCTGTCTTCTTCCATGATGAACAGAGACACAGGCTGAGGCTACTGGGGTACCCCTTCAGTGGGTCTATCTCAAAGACTCCAAAATTGCAAAACTCTTATCTGTAGGGAGAAAAGAAAGTCCTTGACTGGTGAATAGGAGATGTGAATGAGAAGTAAAGGCAAGAGCAGTTAGCATTACAAGTTCTAGACATGGAACTAGAAAAAATTCAGAACAGGGAAAATCTCAAATGTTCATATAAGAGTCAATTGGAATTTCATGACAAGAGCTGCCAAAAGCATCCCTCTACTGGGTTCCTCCTTACTTTTCTTTTGTCTGCCAAGGCTGGACTCAAGAGTGATGGATTCAGGATTTGCTTTCAGGCATTTTGATAGCTATTGGAGTGGTTAGAATCAGTGTCAGTTCCCTCTCAAAGCATCCTAGATAGGGGGAGAAAACAAATTTGTCTATCATTTTAGAACAATAGCGGGTTGTCTCCCTTAGCTACAGGTGGGCACTACAGTATTGGATACCAAGATTTAAAAACTCTTACATCTGATCCATACTCTCTGATTCAGAACAAAATCATCAATGAGAAATAATTGTCTAAATAACTTTCTATATGGACTTAAACCTAATGTCAGGTAAGTGTAATTCCTTGAACTCTTAAAGAAATATACTGATCACTTTACTTTTCAGTTATACTTTCCTTTAGGGTATTTAAGACCATACAGTTGGACCAAATAAATCACTTTATATTTACACTTAAGGTCATTTGAGGATCTGTTCCTCAGGAGTCACATGAGCTTGGGCAGTGCCCCTGGCTACTTTCTTTTACCATTTCCATCTATGAGAAGATACCATGGCTGGCTTCACTTGGAAGCATGGAGGAAATGTGTCCTCTGAGTTGACCCTCCTCTTTGTAGACTGGACATTGGTTCAAGTCCATCTGGTGAGGTTTCTGTGACCTCCCTGAAGAAGAGGACAAGTGACTCATCACAGTTACAGGACATTCTGAGAGACGTTCCATTTTCCCCTGGAACTTCATCGACCTTGGAGGACAAGGGGCAAAAACTGTCCTTTAAGTCTCTCTTACCAGATTAGTATAGGCCTCAAAGTATGGCTGTTATACATCCAATAAGGTTAGTTCCACCAGCCTGGTACTTTTAATTACCATGTTCTATATAAATAAAGTTTGGGTATAAAAACCAAATGTTCTCAGATAAACCTTGACTATATATATATTTTGTTTCTTAAACTAGTTGACTAAACTATAACCTTAGAAAATTTAAGATTATGTGTATATTGTTTTTGTCTCATCCTTTATATATCATAACAAACCTACACAGACTCACTTGCTTAGGTTTCTCATTTTTTCTATTTTGGAAAATATCTCCATTCCCAGCGGCCCTTTATAAGATCTTTTATACTCTCATTTTCTTTTCTAAAAAATAATTATAAGACATAATAACATTAACAAATCAATTTTCCATCTGTTGCGTGAATTCTTTTCCTTGGGATACAAGCAATGCTTATTCCGTTTTAAGGTTCTAGTGTCAAACCAATGTTTGATTAAAGTTTTACTGGGGAACCAATGGATTTATTGAGCTTACTTCCAAAGATAACTGAGGGGTTGCTGAAGTGTATGTATGACCTGAGGGTATGCACACTGGAAAGCCTTTACCCAGCATGGGTCATGCCTTCTCTTCCTAGCCTTTCCCAGAAGGCCATGTGTGATTAGGACCCAATTACATACAGAGTGGCTGGATGCTCTGGTGAGGGTCCAATAACCCCGTTTGCCCGTCCTTTAATGAAGGAGTACAACTGACAACAAGCCCATTTGTATGATGTTTAGCAGTCAAGCACTGCTGAAGCTGTGACAATGGTAGGTATTTCATGCAGAATAGACTGCTGTACAGTATCATCTTATTAGAACGACAAGGAATTTAAAAGGATTTGGTGCTAAGATCCACAAATAAGGGAGAACATATGTCTTTTACTTTTCTGAGTCTGTTATTTGACTTAGTATAACAGTTTCTAGATCCATTAATTTACCTGAAAATTTCATTATTTCATCTTTCCTTACCGCTGAATAGAATTCCACTGTGTAAATATACCACATTTTGGTTAACCACTTGTCTGTTGAAGGGCACTTACATTGCTTGCATCTCTTAGCTATTGTGAAAAGAGCAGCAACAAACATGGTTGTACAAGTGTCTCTATAATAGGATGAGTCCTTTGGGTATATGCCAAGGAGTGGTATAACCAGGACATATGGTAGGTTTATTTTTAGTTTTTTAAGAGATCTCCACACTGTGTTCCATAGGGATTGCATGAGTTTGCGATCCCACCAGCAGTGAATGAGCGTTCCCCTTTCTGCACATCCTCTCCAGCATTTCGTATCATTTGTTCTCTTGATCCCAGCCAGTCTGACTGGGTAAGGGGACACCTTAGGTGATTTTAATTTGCATTTCCTTAATTGCTAACAATGTTGAACACTTTTTGAGATGTTTCTCAGCCATCTTTATTTCTTCCCTTGAGAACTCTCTGTTTAGATCTTTAGCCCATCCAATTGGGTCATTTGGTTTCTCACTTCTTTGTTTTTCGAGTTCTTTATATATTCTGAATGTTACACTTCTGTCAGATATGTCAGTGGTGAAGATTTTTTCCCATTCTGTGGGTTTTCTCTAAAATTTTTTGATTGTTTCTTTTGCAGTACAGAAGCTTTTTAGTTTAATGAGGTCCTACTTGCTGATTGCTCATGTTAATTCCTGAGCAACTTCTGTCTGACTTAGAAAATCCTTTCCTACATCTATATCCTGTAAGTTACATCCAATCTTTTCTTCTAATAGTTTCAGGGTTTCCAGTTTCACATTGAGGTCTCTGATCCATTTGGAATTGACTTTTGTGCAAGGCGAAAGATAAGGATCTAGTTTCATTCTTCTACAGGTGGAGATCCAGTCTTGCCAACACCATTCATTGAAGATGCTGTCTTTCCTCTGTTGTGTGTTCTTGGCACCTTTACCAAATATCAGGTAGCTGAAATTGCATGTACTAGGGTTTGGGTCTTCAATTATGTTCCATTGATCTATGCCTCTATTTTTGTGCCAGGACCATGCTGTTTTTATGACTATAGCTTTGTAATATACTTTGAGATCTGGTATAGTAATCTCCCCAGTGCTGTTCTTTGTGCTCAGGGTTGTTTTGGCTATCTTTTGTGCTTCCATATGAATTTAAGGATGGTTTTTTATAATTCTGTTAAGTATGTCATGGGGATTTTGATTGGGATTTCACTGAATCTATATATTATTTTTGGTAGGATGGTCATTTTCACAATATTAATTCTTCCAATCCACGAACATGTGAGGTCCTTCCATCTCCTGTGTCTTCCTCAATCTGTTCCTTTAACAATTTAAAATTTTCATTGTAGAGATCTTTGGTGTTTTTGCTCAGATTTATTCCAAGGTGGGTTTTGTTTTGTTTTGTTTTGTTGCAGCAATTGTGAATGGGAGCATTTCCCTGTACTCGTTCTCTAATTGCTTGTTATTGGTATATAGAAAGGCTACTGATTTTTGTATATTGATGTAATAACCTGCTACTATACTGAAAGTGTTGATCAGTTCTGGGAGTTTTCTGGTGGAACTTTTGTAATCTCTTAGGTATAGTATCATATCATCTGCAAAAAGTGATAGTTTGACTTCTTCTTTTCCAATTAGTATTCCTTTAATTTCCTCCTCCTGTCTTATTACTCTAGCAAGAGTTTCAAGCCTATGTTGAAAAGGAGTGGAGATAGTAGACATCCTTGTCTGGTTCCTGATTTTAAGGGGAATGCTTCCAGTTTTTCTCCATTTAGAGTGATGTTGGCTGTGGTTTGTTGTATATAGCTTTAATTATGTTGAGGTATGTTCCCTCTAGTGAAATTCCCTCTAGGACTTTGAACATAAATGTATGCTGAATTTTCTCAAAAGCCTTTTCTGCATTTTTTGAGATGATGATGTAGTTTTTGTCTTTGAGTCTATTTATATGATTAATGATGTTTATTGACTTGCATATATTGAACCATCCCTGGATTTCTGGAATAAATCCTACTTGTTCATGGTGAATGAGCTTTTTGATTTGTGCCTCTATGCCCTTTGCAAGTATTTTGTTGATAATTTTTTCATCTATGTTCATTAAGGACATGGGTCTATAGTTTTCTTTTTTGGTTGTGTTTTTACCTGGTTTGGGTATTAGAGTGATGCTGGCTTCATAGAGGGAATATGGGAATTCGCCCTCTGTCTCTATCATTTTAAATAATTTAAGTAGTATTGGTTGAAGTTCTTCTTTAGATGTCTGGTAGAATTTTGCTGTAAGTCTATCTGGGCATGGGCTTTTTTTATTTGGGATGCTTTGTATTACTGCTTCAATTTCCTTTTATGTTATGGGTCTGTTTAAACTGTTGGTCTCTTCTTGGTATAACTTTGGTGGTTCCAGGGGTTTTAGATATCCATCTATTTCTTTTAGATTTGCAAATTTAGTAGAGTATAGGTTTTTGAAATATTCCCTTATAATGGTCTGGGTATTTTGGGTGTCTTTTGTGATGTTTCCCTTTTCATCTCTGATTTTGTTGATTTGGATTTGCTCTTTCTTTCTTTTGGTTAACTGGGCTAGGGGTCTGTCTATCTTGTTTAGCTTTTCAAAGAACCAGCTTTTAGAGTCATTGATTCTTTGTCTTGTTTGCTTTGTTTCTATTTCATTAATTTTTGCTCTTATTTTTGTTATTTCTTCTCTTCTACTAGGTTTGGGTTTCATTTGTTCTTGCCTTTTCAGTGTCTTGAGTTTCAGTGCTAGGTCATTTATTTTGCCTTCCTAATTTTTTTTTTAATGTAGGCACTTAGAGCTATAAACTTCCCTCTTAGGACTGCTTTTATAGTGTCCCAGAGGTTGTGTTGTGTTATAGTGTCCTTTTCATTGAATTCCATTGATTCTTTTAGTTCTTTCTTAATTTCTCCTTTGACCTACTCATTGTTTAGGAGTGTGTTGTTCAATTGCCACGAGTTCATGTAGTGACTAGGATTTTATCCAGTGTTGATTTTGAGCTTTATTACACTGTGGTCCAATAGAATGTATGGAATTATTTCAATTTTGTATTTGTTGAGGTTTGTTTTGTGGCCCAGTATGTGGTCAATTTTTAAAAAGTTCTATGGGGTGTTGAGTAGAAAATGTCTTCTTTGGTGCTTGGGTGGAATATTCAAAAGATGTCTGTTAGGTCTATTTGATGTATGGTATCATTTAATTCAGATGCCTGTTTATTCTTTGTCCAGTTAACCTGTCTAATGGAGGCAGTGGGGTATCGAAGTCCCCTACTATTACTGAGTGGGGGTAAATCTGTGTCTTAAAGTCCTGTAGTGTTGTTTTTATAAATTTAGGTGCACCAGAGTTTGGTGTATATATGTTAAGAATTGTGATATCTTCCTGGTTAATTATTCCTTTGATCAGAATGAAGTGACCCTCCTTATCTCTTTTAATTAGTGTTACTTTGAAGTCTATTGTCAGATATTAGAATTGCAACCCTGCTTGTTCCTTAGTGCCATTTGCTTGGAATATTCTTTTCCATCCTTTCACCTTAAGGTAGTGCCTGTCCTTGAAGTGAGATGGGTTTCTTGCAGATAGTAAAAAGATGGATTTTATTTCTTAATCTGTTCACTTAGCCTGTTTCTTTTGACTGAGGACTTCAGTCCATTGACATTTAAGGTTATTATTGAAAGATGTGTATTGGTTGCTGCCATTTTGATTGCTGTTTGTGTTGTCTAATCTTGTGTTTCCTCAGTAATACCTTTATTTATTTTCTTTCATTGCCCCTGGGGTATAGCTGTTCCTTTCTCCTGTCTTTGTATTGCTTCAAGTATTCTTTGAAGGGCTGAGTTTGTGGACATGTATTCTCTCAGGATTTTCATGCCATGAAAGATTTTTCTTTCCCCCTCAACTATAGTAGACACTTTTGCTGGGTAAAGTATTCTGGGCTGTCATCTATTGTCATTTAGAACTGGAAATACCTTGGTCCAGGCTCTTCTGACTTTCATAGTTTGCATTGATAAGTCAGCTGTAATTCTGATGGGCTCTGCTTTATATTGACTTGTTGTTTTTCTTTTGCTGCTTTCAATATCCTCTCTTTGTTCTGTACATTTAGTATTTTTATTATGATATGCTGTGGGGAGTTTTTTTTCTGATTCTGTCTATTTGGTGTTCTATGTGCTTCCTACATTTGTATGGGGATGTCTTTCCTTAATTTCAGGAACTTCTCTTCTACAATCCTGCTTAAGATATGGTCAATACCATTAAGCTGAAATTCTCCTTCCTCTATGCCTATGTTATGTAGATTTGATCTTTTCATGGTGTCCCACATCTCTTGCATATTCCATTCTTGTATTTTTTAAGTTTTTCCATAATCTTTGCTTGAGTGGTCCAGTTTTTCAACTTTATCCTCCAGTGTTGATGTTCTGTTTTCCATTTTATTCATTCTATTGGTAAGGCTTTCCCCTTTTGTTTCAAGTTGGCTTACTGAGTTTTTCACTTCTTTCTCCATTTCTGCTTGAGTTTTCTTCAATGTTTCTATCTCTTTTGTGAATTCGTTCTGAAGTTTATCCCTATCTTCTTTCAGTTCTTTGATTTGATCATGTGTTCTTTAAATTCATTGAATTCCTTGATTATGTTTATGATTGTTCTTTTAAATTCTGTGTCCTGGGTTATTTCTAGAGGATTCTCCTTGTAGAACTCTTCTACAGGACTGGTGGAGTTTGGTGGGGACATAGTGTTTTGGCTTTCCAATTTATTATTCTTTCATTGTGATTTTGGCATGTGAATTTCTTTTATCGTTTGTGATTCTGATATGAGAATTAAGTTGAAGTATGCTTTTGTTTGTATTATTCATGTGCTTTGGTCCTTTTCTTATTGGTTATATAAAGCTGATGGTCCAGGTTTCAGGTTCTCTCAGTTTTTATTTTGGAGGGAACTGATGACTTCAGATCAGCTACTCAGGAGCACCCACAGAAGCCCAAGTCAGGTTCCAGTCAGGTACACTCAGGTTTCTTTCTAAGGTTTGGACACCTACTAGTGGGAACTCAGAGCAAAATTTGGGAAGATCCCTAAGGTGGGGCAGGCTGATTTTGGGACTCTCAGTGGGTCTGCTGAGTTCTTAGCCTCTATGCCAGAGGGAGGCTGAAACAGGCACTCTCTGGTGGTCTGCTGAGATCCCAGCCCCACTACACAGACAGAGGTTGGAACCCACTCTCTTAGGCTGTGTGATAAGATCTCAGCCTTATCCTACCAAAGCCAGGTCTGCCCTGGGGCCTTGGAAGGGGCCTCACACATTCCCAGTTAGGGGGTTGAGTACAAAGAGGCAATTGGGAAAGTTCAAGAACATGACCACCTGAAGGCAGGATCCCAAGCTCTCAGGCAGTCCCCTGAGTTCTCAGCCCCTATGCCAGAGGGAGGTGAAAACAGGCTCTATCTGGTTCTGAGATCCCAGCCACTACACTGATTGAGGTCAGAAACTGCCCTCTCAGGCTGTTTGCTAAAATCTCATCCTTATCCTACCAAAGCCAGATCTGCCCTGGGGCCTTGAGAGGGGCCTCACAGAATCCTAGTTAGGGGGTTGGGTAAGGCACAATTGGGGGAAGCTCACCAGAAAGGTGGAGGCAGGATCCAGGCGCTCTCAGGCAGTCCTCTTGAGTTCTTAGCTCCTATGCCAGAGGGAGGCAGGAACAGGCACTCTCTGGTGGTTGCTGAGATCCCAGCCACTACACAGATGGAGACTGGAACCTACCCTCTATGGCTGTCTGCTAAGATCTCCTCTAAAATGGGGGGTTTTTTGTTTGTTTGTTTTTTTGCTTTTTACTTAGACATCTTTATTTAGGTGCCAATCACATGTTTGACTTGTTTGAGTCCTCAAATAATGTGTTTGAGGATTGTTGTGAAGAAGAAATGAAGAATGGTTGGAACATTATCATCACCAAAGAAGCACTTAATTAACATATAAGAAGATAAGCTGTAAAATATTTTTTCAATATATGTTTTTATTGAATTTTTGTGTTTCATGCAATACATCTCAAGTGTATTTAGACCCCTCCTTATCTGTGCCACCCCCACAGCCCATCCACTGCATTTCATGCTTTCTGTCATATATATTGAGGCCTATGAAGTCATGTTTGTGTATTCAGTTATTCTTCAGTGTGAATTCATCCACTGGAGTTTAGTTAGTCTATCTAGAGTCACTCCCTTAAAGAAAAACAACTCTCTCTCACCCAGCAGTGATCAGCTCCCAATAGTTCCTCGGCTAAGTTTTGGGCCTTCTGCTTATTTCCTCAGTTCTATGTAGATTTTTTTCTGATTGAGTCCGTATGGGTTTGTGTATGTTGTCACCATTGCTGCAAGTTCATATAAGCAACTCCCCAGAGGCCTGGAAGACTCTGTTTCCTTATGATTATGTGCCATCCCTGACTCTTACAGTCTTTCTGCTCCCTTTTCCACAATAGCCCCTGAATTCTGGTGGGTGAACTTTAATATAGGAGTACTATCTATGGACATGCACTCTCAAGTCTCTTGTTGTGGCCTTCTCCGTAGAATATTTTTTCTGCTAAAAGAAAGTCAAACATCAAAAAAGTATGTTGATCTATGCATAATTTTAAACATGATGCTAGAGAAGGAAAGCATATCATCTGTATAAATATTCAGCAGGTGGTAGTTGAATTATACGTCAATTAATATAGTTGAAATCTAGCCCACAGACAACACAAATGCTGGTGGCAATGCTCAGTTCTCATTTATTCCTAGTGAAAATGCAAAATGGTAGAGTTGATTTAGAAGACAGTTTATTCGTTTCTTAATTGTGGCGTTGCAGAAACGGCTTGGCAGTTAAGAACACTTGCTGTTCTTCCAGAGGACCCAGTTGAGATGACCATCACCCTTATGGCACCTAACAACCATCTGTAACTCCAGTTCCAGAGGATCTGACATCCTCTTCTCACCTGTGTGGGCATTGCACACATGTGATATATTTACATACATGCAAGCAACACACTCATACACATAAAATAAAAATAATAAATAAAACATTTTTTAAAAAAGAAATTTTTATGTGTTTTTACCAGTCATACGATCTGTTTGTCACACTGCTTGATGCCCCTCCAAAGATGAAAACATTTGCCTAATTAAGAATCAATACATAAGGGCTGGAGAGATGCCTCCATGGTTAAGAGCACAGGCTGTTCATGCAGAGGACCCGGGTTCAGTTCCCAGCACCCACATGGCAGCTAACAACTGTTCCTAACTCCAGTTCCAGGGGATCTAACGCACTCTTCTGACCTCCATGGGCATTGTATGACATGTGTGCACTTACACACAAGCAGGCAGTACAATTATACATAACAAAAGTAATAAGTAAAATATTTTAAAAAAGAATCAATACACAGATTTTTATATCACCTTCATTTATAATTGCCCAAACCAAGAAGCAATCAAGATGTCCTTTAGCGGGTGAATGAATAATAAATTTGTGTAGTCATACAATAGAATATTATTATGCTGCTCTGACAAAAGAGAGCCATCAAATCATCAAAAGACACTAAGGAAGGATAAGGAGTAATGCTAAGTAAAATAAGCCAATTTGAAGACAGTGAAAAGATTAATAGCTACCAAAGTTGGAATGGGTGGGAGATAGAAGTAAAGGCAGAGCAAAAAGGATTCTGGGACTATTTATAAATTCCCTCTCATTCCACATTGGATATGTGTCATTTTATATTTCTCCAGAGTCACAGGATGTACAACACACTGACTGTGGAGTTTGGATGATTCTGAGTTGTCGATAGAGTAATTATGTAATTATGATCAAGGTAGCACTCTGGTGGGAGTAATTGATAATGGAGAAGCTGTCTGTATGTTGGGGGTACAGGATATCTCTGTACTGTTACCTAAATTCAATTGTGAACCTGTAACACTCTAAAAAAATAAAAGATTCATGTCTGGTCAAAATACTGAGAAAAATTAACCTTTGAATATTCAGGCATTAAACAGTACACTTACACTACCCCTTCCAAGGCTCAGGAACTATCACGGAGGAGGGGACAGAATGTAAGAGTCAGATGATGAAGGGAAAGGCTTGGAAACACTACCTTGTGGTTGAGACTAGGTAGTAAACAGTCTACCATGGAAGGTAGAGGGGATCATGCATTTACCCCTTCCTGTGGATCTATTGATTTGTGATGGATCCTGGGGAAAAGGGAGACCTTATCTTCAACTGTGTACCCAATGGTGAACCCATTATCCAGTGTATAGTTTCATACCTATGGTTAAACTAAATGTGATCCCCAAACAAAAGACGTAAAGGTAGAAAAAGGACTTGCCAGGGAGGGGGGACACTGGCAAGGGTGGGAACGAATGAAAGGAAGTCAGGGAGTTGAAAGAATTCACAATGTATTATGGAAATGTATGAAATGATGAAAGATCAAATTTAACAAAAAGAAAACATTTTAAAAATTTAAAATACTTTATATATATTTAATTACAGTAGTCTTTATTTTCTAGTAAATAAATGCATGCAACAAAAAGTTTTCTTATGCTATATACTTCAGTTTCACAAAACCAACATTTTTCAACTTTGAAATCATGCTTTCTCTAAAGATCTTTTATGGAATTTCTCACACATAATCAACTTTAGCATTATTATTCTAAATGACTTTCATGCCACACATTAAAAGTCTTCACACTTTAGTTTTACTTAAGATTAATATGTTCTAAAATTTATGATAAAAATTAGTAAGTTGATAAATTATTCCATCCTTTTATTTTATTTCTACTTTAATCAAAATGTTCTGTTCCACTTATTTATCCTTCATCATCACAAAGTGTTGAATCTCTTTTAACATTGTAGGTTTTGGATGCTCCATCACCGTGAAACTGCAATGTTTTAAGTGTGAAAGCATGAGGCTTTTGAGTTTGATTTGGTATGAATATTTCTCTTTGGCAAACCTTCAACTTCAAAGACATGCATGCCTATTTGTGGTTTCTTGTGGCTCTGAGCCTCTTTGGGGGGGTGGTGAGATTGGCTTAATATGGTGAAAAGTATCTGTGTGGGATGCTGGCAGGTAGAAATGGAAACAGACAAGAAAAGAATGACTAAACAAAGGATTCTCCAAAGATATCCCAAGAGAGAGAAAAAATCATTTTTTTAACCATGTTAAACAAAATACCCATATTAGGTACAGTTCATACTTGACAAAACTGTGCTTGATATTTATTTTAGCTAGATTTGCCTTGGTATTAATCCAAACTTTAGTTTTCTATTTCTGGAACTTACTGTTGGAGTTGTCTTTACATTTAAAAAATACCGTTTCTCCTAAGCAATTTGTAGTTGTCCCACAAGAAGCTCAAACTCAGTTTTCTAAAAGGTACAATTACCAGATCTCACTTGCCACTTCATGCCTAATTCCAAAAAGTAGATTTTTATTATTATGAGGTTTTTCAGGATGCCCTTTATTTTACAACATAATGATGCAATAAAAATTACTAGGAAGCTAGTGGTTAATGTGTACTATACCTTTTTATAGGTTTCTGTGACTGAAAGGTGGAATAAATTTGCTGTAGGATTCCACTACAGAAGTTCCAACCTAGAGAAAATCAAATAACAAATAACTAATTGAAATTATTATGTCAGCTCTGTAACAAGACATGAGAATCAATGATAAATCAATCCAATGTCAAATACCAGACAGTAAAACTAAACTCTTTTAGTAAAAGCAAAAGTAACAGGTGTGAAAGCATTATGGAATAGTGATTTCAAGGTGTTCATAGAGTCATAACAAGACCCTTCAGGCTAGAGTTAAAGCATAGCTGGTGGATGGAGAGCTAGTGAAAGTGTCAGGGTGACCATGAAGATAAAATCAGGAGTAATATCATAAAAAGTTGACACTCATTAGATGTTTCCTGAGTGCATTCTGAGCACTATTGTAAATCTACTACTAAATATCTAATTTTCACAGTAACTCTATAATATTCATTTTTATTTCCACTGTATAGAAGAAAAGACTTGGCATGGGAGTTTAGAAACTTTCCCACCATTACATAGCTAGCAATCAGGAGACCTAGAAGTTGAAGTGGCTCCAGAAGATGTGTTCTAAGCCAAAGAGTTTCACAGTCTCAATGACTGGACCATTGGGCAATGCAAGGATTTAACATTTTAAGTTTTCTTTATTCTAAATGTGGTTTAAAAATCAGCATGAGAGGTTACTAAAACAGTCAAGGAAATAAGCAGGCAGCATGATAATTTTGCTTTAAAAAGATACTCTAATGGTTCATTACTAAGTAGAGTCCAGGACGTGGGTGCAGATATGACAGTTTTCTAGGATAAAGTAATGTGGGCTTTCACTCACGTGATGGCACTAAAGGTGTGGGAAGGTGGATAACTCTGAGGACGACTCAGGATTTATGATTAAAAAACAAAACCAGTTGGAGAGCTGAGTATGTAGCTCAGCGCTACAGAGTGTGGCTAGCATGTCCAAAACCCTCTGAGATATCCAACACTGAACGAATGAGAGAGAAGAAAAGAAAGGAGGGGGGAGAAGAGAAGAGAAGAGAAGGAAGGAGGCAAGGAGGAGAAATGGGCAAAGGGGAAGACAGGAGACAAAAACTAGAAATGAAATGATGAAGGGAGGGAAGAAAGAAAGTAGAAATTTTTACTTCTCAGTTACTTTAAAATGTTTTACTTATTATTTTTATTTTTTGTGTATGAGTGTATTCCCTGGATGTATGTAAGTGCACCTGTGTCAAGCAATGCTCAAGGAGGTCAGAAGAGGGCATCTGTTTCCCTGGAACTGGAGTTATGGACAGTTGTTAGCCACCATGTGGGTCCTAAAATCCATCCCAGGTCCTCTGTAAGAGCAGCCAGTGCTCTTAACTGCTGAGCCATCTCTCCAGCCCCTAAGTCACCTTTATAAATAATTTGACCCTGGTATTTGGGAAAACACATATCTATTACCTCCAAAAGTAAATATATTAACTATTGATATAAATATTAATACTGTTTTAGTAATTCATGGACCTAAGAACCATATAAAACACATTAAGTCAACAAACAGGTATTCATAGATTTCAACTTAAAGATTGATATATATATATATATATATATTGCATATCACAGACTACATAATGGTTATAGACTACTAGATTTACCAACACAAGCAAGCATGAAGAGCTAAGCAAACTTTAGCAACAGCAGAGCGCTAGGGAAACAACATTGGAGCTCAGGGCCTAGAAAGCAGGAAGATGCTTGGACCAATGCCCAGGCCCTCAGGAAAGACTTCTAAAGGACTTCACCGTAGGAAAAAAGGTGGATAACACCCATTTGTGGAAATACAGCTCCTACAACTCCAGCTCATTTGACAGTAATTTGCCCCTACTCTAACAGCATACCTGGCCAGTTGAATTTTCCCTGCAATGAGATAAAGGAACCCAGAGAATAAGTAATTTTATAGGTAGTCATCATTAAGTCAACAATAACAGACATATCAAGACAATGAATCAGCCAACAACCAAGAAATAGAACTGAAGATAGAAACCACTAGGAAGGAAACCATAAGTTCTAGTTCTGAAAAACATTTAGAAAAGCAACGTTTGTTCAGAGAAATATGTGAAAAAGTATTTTTAAAAAAGCACTTTGGAATTGGAAGTTAAAACAGAGAAGAAATGCTAAGAGCACTGGTTTCTAGTTTGTAGAGTATAATTATACACAACACAATTCAAAATTGCTGTAAGAGTAGATTCAGAGTTTTTTTGTTGTTGTTATTGTTTTGTTTTTCTGGGTTTTTTGTTTTGTTTTGTTTTGTTTATTTTTAAAGGGTCTGTCTAGTCACAGCCCATCTGGAAGTCACAAGGTGAACCAGGGTGGCCTGTATCTCACAGAGATCCACCTGCTTCTGCCTCCCGAGGGCTGGGGTTAAAGGCTCACGGCGCCAGGCCCGGTGCGGATTCAGAATGTTTTTATCACAAGGTACTGATGATAACTTGACAAATAACCTTAATATGCCAAGTTGAGCATTACCCATTATAGAAATGGACTGTAGTGTCATGCTGTAACCCATGAGAAGGTGACACTTCATGCCAAAATAAAGAATTCTGCAAAAGAGATACTGAGATAGGTATTGAGTCTTATCCCAGATGATTATTAGGTGAGAATAGAAATACCCTAGCTAGTTATAATCATTCTATAATAAATAAATGCTTCAAGATATACTATGTATTATAAATATGTACAGTTTGATCTGGCAATTTGAATAAATCAAGAATAAATTTGAAAAGATGTGTAAACTCTGGAATTGGAGAAACCACAATAATTTCCATAAAGAATTGGTTTAATGAGGATTCCGGGCAACTATACATAGCAGAAAGAGGATTAATAATGGAAAAGTTGTGCAGTGGCAGTAGACACGTAGGGAACAAAAGACTGTAAGGGCCTGTGTATGTTTAGGCAACATGGCAACGTGGTGCTGATATGGATTTCCAGTATGGACCAAGAGTCTAATGCTAGACATCTGGAGGGCTATGACTCAGCACAAGTGACTGACACCAGATGTCTGGGAATACAAAAGTAACAGTGAGGTAATCTGTTTTTTGAAGTATGCCACTTTTATATGATTCTATAAAAATGTCATTAAGGTCAGAGGCTTGAGCCCCTGGATTTTGCCAGGCTACCTGTGTATCTTCCTGGAGATGTTATGCCTACCTCTGTGGGGCCCGTGTGCCAGGCTGTGTCAGCGCATGCCTGCTGGTGACTGCCTGCCTGTCAACCTGTATGCTGGTGAATAAAGAATGTTTTATCTATTCGTAGCTCCTTGAAAATTTCTTCAACCTCCCCAGGCTGCCATGACCCTCCCCTTTTTCTGGCACTGGAGGATGGATATGACAAGTTTGAACAAGAACAGGTGAAAAAATTACAAGAGAGTAAGAGATATGAGGAAGAGAAAAAAAGAAACACAATATGGGCTAGAGAGCTGGCTCAGTGGTTAAGAGCACTGTCTGCTCTTCTAGGGGACCCAGGTTTGATTCGCAGTATCCACATGGCAACTAACAACCTTCCGTAACTCCAATTCTAGATCCAACACCCACTTCCGGCTTCTATGGGCTTTGCAGGACACAGGTGCACTTACATACATGCAGGCAAAACACTCATACAAGAAAATAAAAATAAAAAAGAAGAGAAATAAGAGAAGAAAGATTTGTAATATTTGTAAGGATACCAGGTAAAGTTCATGAGTCTCAGTCTTACCCAGGGGAGGTATTGACTATGGAAGGCTATTGGTGGAGGCAGTCCTGTCTCAGTGACATAGCCACTGGTGAGATACTCATGTCCAGTGGACAACTCCACCCTTATACTCATGAAGTGAACCTGGTTAAACCCAGTGATCATAAAGAAAAGCAAAAACAAAGTAAAAATGTATCAAAATGGGGTGTGAACTTGGTGGCAAAAGCTTATTGAGGATGGAAGGAGGGTAAGAGGGTTGGGGGAATGAATGTGACCAGAATGTGTTATGTACATGATGAAACTGTTAAAGAATACATTAGTTTTAAAAATCTAAATTATATCATCAAACTACAGAGTTGGGAAATTCTAAAAATATTCAACAGAAAAAAAATGGATTGAAAGAAAACATACCATTCCATCTACTTCTTACTAAAATATAGAAAACTAAAGATAAAAAACTCCAAAGTAGCCATAACCTTTCAAAAGCCAGTAATAAGACCACCACTGATACTTCAGTAGGAGCAATGGAAATCAAAAGAAAACTGACCATTCAAATAAGTAAAAATGGCTAATGGACTAGGATTTGATCTGGGGTAACACAGAGTGTGAGGAGATGCCAAGGGCTCTCACACCAGCCCCAAGACCCTAATGCATGTTCCAAGATGGACTTCATGGGACTAGGTCCTGGCTCCAGATAAGGCACAGAAACTCTCTATCAAGTTTCTTACTGAAAAAATGCCCTTTGATGAATTTTCCTTGGTCAATGTTATCAGGGTCCATTGGGATGAATTTAAGATGATGATTCAATGTGTAATTGAGTCAGAAGCCTTCAACTTCAGTCCTTAGTTTTTTGTGTGTGTGTGTGTGTGTGTGTGTGTGTGTGTGTGTGTATGTGTGTGTGTGTATGAAGGTTATACATATTTCAGACTGAAAGTGGTGTGCATGAAGGAGACTTTAGTTTTCAATTGAGCCATCTGAGCAAGTTCCATAACACAGCCTTCTGTGAAGACTGAACTTGTTCCCAGGAATGTGACGCAATGATGTTCCTAAGGAACATGATGAAAACATCTGTATGCAACACAATTTTGCTGTCTATTCTGACTAAAAGTTTTCTTTCTCCTTTTCAGGAAGAAAAATGAGATGGCACAGTGATCTTCCAATGGTGGATAGTTACAGCAATAGGATGTGTCTTTTCTTTATAACAGTTAAGCATTTGGGACTTCATAGAACAGTTTCAGAAAAGGCTGGCATCTTGCAAAGTGGGTGTATTGATTTTAAAGTGAATTTTTTATTGTTTTTAAAAGAAATTGAATGTAAGATTTATTGTAGATGCTTTTGATATGTTTGAGAGGAATTGCCCATTGTATATTCCACGTTATTAGAAAATCATCCTTGCAATAAATAGTGAAAGCCAAATACAGATCTTTTTAAGCAGAAATGCTAAAACATTTTTTTTTAATTAACAGACCTCTTCTAAAGGCAGAACGAGTCCCAGGGATGGAGGCACAACATTCTGGAAGGAATAAAAAACATAAAAAAGCAACATAAGCAGAAATGAATATGCATTTATTACTCAAACAATAATGGGCCAAGGTAGCTCAAAGGGTAAAGAGGTTTTCTACCAAGGCTGAGGACCTGAATTTGATCCTCGAGACTTACATAATAGAAGGAGAGAACAGAATCTCATACAAGCTGTCCTTTGACTTTCATACATTTGCTGTGGCATTTGCAACCCCCCATATATACCCACACAGAATAAATAAATAGGTAGGTAAATAAATGTAAATGTAAAATAAATAGGTAAATGCCTAAAATTTTTAAATAGCAATTATCGTGTAAATATGCCAGACACTCCCTCAAAAAAAGAAAGAAATAGCAAGAGAAGTAGTAATAATGAAAAAAAAGGCTTAGAAATTTAGTTTTGTGCCTTTAAAATAATTTAAATATGACTGGGTACTCAGGAGGCAGAAGCAGGAGGATTTCTCTGAGATTAAGTCCAGCCTGGTCTACATAGCAAGTTCCAGGCCAGCTAGAGCTAGAGGGAGACCCAGTCAAAAAAAAAATAGAAAAAAAATTTAAATACACATACACACACACACACACACACACACGCATGCACACACACACACGCACACACACACGCACGCACACACACGCATATAAGGGGATGTACATTGCTACTCACATGACAACCATAAAACACTGAAACTGTCTGTAGTGAACAGTTATCAAAGAGGAAAGAGACAAGTAAAAGAAAACCGTTTCTAAATCTAAGATGAAAACGCAAAATAGAAAATGCATTGCAAAGAAAAACAATGCAAATAGTGGAAGAGCGATAACTCTTATTAGTTTTAAACTTATTTGTATTATAATTAATAGTACACTTACTAATTATAATGCAAATAAGTAGACTAAAAACTCAATTAAAAAATTGAACAGTTTACATTAATGAATAAGTACCTATGCACTGCTTATAAGAGATACACTTTAAAACTTGTAAATACTTGCAAAGACACACACATTTAAAATCTTAAAAATAGTTAAATAGTTGTGCCCTGTGAGCAACATGTAGAGAAAACATGGTGTCTGTTGAGCAAAAGCCCATCCTTTCATACAATGAATGCATTTGAGATCGTACCAATGTCCAGTTTACATTTTCTGAATCATTCTGGATTCCTCTGGTTGGCCTGAAATCATTTCTTCAGGAGTTAAGGCTTTTAATTTCCTTATGATTATCTTATTTTAATTTTGTATATAATGAATTCAAAGCTTGGATTATTTTAGTTATCCTACTAATTGGAGAGTTTCTTTAAAAGTGAAATATAGGAGATGATTATTAGGAATGTGAGATATGGGGAGAACTGCAGTGATTTCCATGGAAGACAGCCCAGGCTCCAGGTGCTTAAGTGTGCTCATATCTATCCAGACATTAAAAATCCCTTTGACTGAGATGGATCAAAATAAAATAATTGGGAAAATGAATTTTACATTTTAATTTCTGTGAACTTTACCTCACATGGCCAAGAGAATTTGATTTCTATTTTCAGTCAGTCCTCTTTGAACTAGCAAATGGAAATTTTGCCAAAGTCCTTGTAAAGCTCTAGAAAAAAACTGGTCCCAAATAATTTCTATGCCAAACCATTAATAATCAGCAATAGGATGTTAGTTTATGAATAATTTCCAGAAACTAGAGAGCACATGTCATATATTTGTAGGTTTATATTATTATACCTCGCTAATATCTTTACGGAGAAGATTGCTGTTAGTGGGTGGAAATATGCCCTTGAGTTCCAGGTCAGCTGGGGCTACAGGGAGACCCTGTCTCAAAAAGACCAAAAAAAAAAAAAAAAAAAAAAGGAAAGAATTGAGTTGAGACACACAGTTTCACAGTTTCAGCAGTTTATTTTGCAAAGCAAATTGAGACTGAAGACAGAGATTGGAATGGACTGACCCAAAGCAAGGGTGAATAGCAGTCCCCACAGCTCTCCATTGTGAATGTTAAAGAACTTTCCATCCATATAGATGATGTGAGTGCCATATAATGGGAGTAAGCCAACCTTTTTTCCTCTCATGAATCGTTCTGGGTCAGATCTCTTTCACAGCCCACAATAAGAGATTCAATCCACAATACAAATGATACTGTAATGAATCTTAAAGTGTTCTGTCAAGACACCCAGCTACCAAGACAAAGCTCCCTTTTCCTTGACTCTCTCACATCCACTCTCTGCCTTACTTGGAGACACAGCTATCAAAATTTAGCTGTAGATTTCCTTTTTCCTTACTTACCTCTTGTCTACTTTCTGCCTACACAGTCCCAAGTAGATAAATGTGTGCATTAATATATATTATTCATAACCTGGTTATTATAGTATAATGTATTTGTACAATTTACCTCTGTTAAGAGAAATATTACTTAAATTGTGATTTTTTAGCTTATTTTCTGATAATTCAAGATATGAAGAATCAAGATCAAAGGCTGAGGCAGAATCATGGGCTGTTTGGAGAGAGTATATTCTTTGCTACTAAAAGAGGGGCTTAACATTGTTGCTTGTATTTAGCCTTTTCTTACTTGTCTAGATTTGAAGTGTATGAACAGAATGAAGCAAAATTTTTCATTTCTAAAAGATTACCAGCTAGACATATTTATTTATTCAGAGGTTTCCTAGCAGAAATTGGAAAAAGAAATAAATTTGACTGAAAATTAATTTGATAAAGTTATTGGTAATAATAGCCAAAGTTTTAGTAACACTGACCAATTAAGATCCAGATAAGGCTCTAAAAACCTTCAGATTCTATGTAATCCTCATCTCACCAGTGTAAGTAAGGTAAGAACCTTGCCCTAGGCCATGCAGCTGTTTCCAGAAAAGGTTAGAGAGTTGGGACAGCCTTTTTGCTTTGTGCAGAACTTGATAGAAGGCACTTGATTTTCAGAACCTGTCCAGGAAGGCACTTGTGACAATGTTGTTCTGTGACTTTTTGTTTGTTTGTTCTAGTTATTTATTATTTTGGATGGTTTTGGTTTTCTTTTAAAACAGCGTAGCCCCAACTGGACTGGAAGTTGCTATGTAGAACAGGCTGACCTTGATCTAACAGAGATCTCACCTGCCTCTGCTTCCTGAGTGCTGGGATTAAAGACCTGACCACCATGCCCATCTTGTTTATGTTTTAATTTCAAAAAAGAAAGATAAATCTAAATTGACCTTAATTTGTGCATCAGTTTACAATTTGCTCATTGTGGGATCTTACCAAGTTCATGAATTAGACATTCATTTGCTCAATAACTAGTTGCACAAGAACATTGTAGGCACGGAAAATATGATTGCTTAGTTTCTTTCACATTGCTGTGATAAAATATTCTGACAAACCAAATTGGAGAAAGAGTTTATTTAGCCCACAGTTCCGGGTTCCTGTCCACGACAGCAGGGGCTTCACAGGGCCGAGAGTGTGAGAGAACTGATCACATTGCATTCACTCTGAAGAACATAGAGCAATGGATCAACAAATGCTAGAACTCAACTGGCTTTCTCTTCTGAGACCCAAGGCCAGGGAATGGTGTCATCCACAGTGACTGGTTCCTTTGACATCAATCAGTATAATTAAGATAATCCTTCAGGTCAGAACTGGTGTTGGAACATGCCTTTAATCCTAGCACTCAGGAGACAGAGCAGGTGGAACTCTGTGAGTTCAAGGCCAGCCTGATCTACATCATGAATTTCAGGTCTGCCAGGGCTTCATAGTAAGGACCTATCTCAAAAATGAAAAAAAAAAAAAAGATAATCCTTCACAGACATTACCAATGACCCTTCTCCTAGATGATTCTAGGTTGTATCAAGTTGCCAGTTAAAACTAACCATTATAACTCACCCACTGTCAACCTGACACGCAATTACATGACTTTAAGTAATAATCTATTATTTCTATAAACTCATGGCTGCTTTATAATTCCAAATACTTAGTCCAATTTTAAAAGTTCCCACAGTCCTTAACAATTCTGACACTTTAAAGTCTCTTTACTATGATAGCCTATGAAATCCAAACCAAGTTACACACTTCCAACATATAATGACACTCCCATCCCATACCATGGAATAATGAAACCAATAATCAAAATACAGAAGGCCAAATACCACATCACACTTCATGCTCAGTGTGTGGGGCTTATAATATACTCCACTGGGCTCCAAAAGCCTGGACTTCCCCACTCCTGTGAGCTCTACTGCCTATAGCACATATCACCTCTCTATTGAGCTGCCTCCACGCTTTGTGTCACCTCTCCATGGTGGATGTCCCATCAGTGTAGGAACTTCACGACCTTGGAATCTTTACCACAACTGGTTTCACTTCACAGTGTGACATGGTGGCCTCTCAGAGCCTCTCTGGGGGTACTCCAACCTGCCACACAATGCCTGGATTCATCTATGCTCATGATTCCCTCAACATTGCACCTTTCATGCTGTTAAAAACCAGTACCATGCTACCAAACTCTGCCACTAGCTTGGGAAAGAATCTTTGCCCCATCCCACCCCACCCCCATCCCCTGGAAAACAGCTACATCTACTTCTGTGTCCTGACCTTGAGGAAACACTTTCCCAGCCATCACTTTTGAGGAGCAGCTTAGCCTTTATTCTTTAAATTAATTTGGATCTTCACAATATGGAGCCTCCAAGGGTTGGGGTTTATTAGACTGGCTTACCTGATATGATCTGAATAGTCTAAGAAGGGCTGCCTCATTTTGGACAGGCTGAAAACATGGTATTTTCACCTTCCATAAGGGCTGGTGCCTCAGCATACCCAATCTGGCACTGAAGGCCTAGAGGATGTCCGGTGAGCCACTGGTCTTCAGTACATGTAGAAAACCTGAAGAAGATGGTTCTAACAACAGCAAAAAAATGGAGCAGCAGCAGAAACAACAGAATAGATGAAGCTGCCAGTGAGCATGAAGGTAAGCTGGCAAAGGCAAAGCTTTCTTCTTCAATCTCCTTTCATCTATGCTGCCGCTGCAAGGTAGCATCACATTGAGCCTGGGACATCAACACTCAAACAACATGATCAGGAAAATATACTACTAGTCTACCCAGCAGCTTGTCTTTAAGTTGATTCTATACTCAGTTAAGTTGACAACCGGGATTAATCATGATAATTGTGAAACAGAAATCAACATTTTCAATCTTTTTGAAGCTACAGTCCAGTAAGAATGATGTAAAGCAGCAAATACAATACCATGTAAGACCATTTTAGCTGCTCAGTACTAGCTTCACTCAGTTATCTTCTTTCTGAATAAAGAAAATACCTACTTCATGGCCGCTGCAAAGGTTTAACAAGATGTAGAAAGCATTTAATTCAGGAAAAATTACAGCTTTCCTACAGTTACAATAAAGCTATATATTTAACTTTTGCTTGAATCTTTATGTAGATTTTTGTTCTTGTTCTTTTTTTCTGTTTGGAAAGAATACGCACATATTTCAGTAAGATTTAAACAACATAAGCAACTCTCGTAAGTATTCCAAAATAGGAATCTCAGTTTATCCTTAAATATTTAGCCCCCTCTATGTCCCATGTCCCCAGTGTCAACAGTATCCCATTGTCTATTCAAAACTCTGTGCCTTCATTAGTAGCTTTTAGGAATTTAAGATAAATATTTGCATAAGAAAGAGTTTTTATTGAAATGATCCCAAATCAACATATGCTTTCTCATTTGCAATATTCCCCCTAGGAAGTAGAATGAATAATAAATGGCCAGCCAGATGTTAGGCTTATTTAACTACTTAACAGAAAGTTTATATTCTAGGCAGTTAGCCGTAACCAAACCTCAGCTGTGTTTTTATCTTAAGACACATATTTTCTCTAACTTCATGAATACAGAGAGCCTCAAAACTTGAACTCTGTTTCTCTTTTGGCTCAAATAGAATTCAGTAGTAAAAGTGTACACAGTTAAGGCAGAGTAAAGAAAACTCAATAAATTTTGCTTTAATCTGACAGGATAAATGGCACTGACTGATCACATAAAACTACATGTAGGTCAGTGGCTGGTTTATTACAGAAATGAAAGCATAGTGAATTAAAAGATATACCTTGAACCTTTTTCTGATCAGAAGGATGCAAAGTAGTATAATTTTAAATATTATAAGCAGGTGATTTTATTGTATTTTTCAAATTTTTTTAAATTTAATAACCACATGATTAGATATGCTGTTTCCTACATTTTTAATGCTACTAATGCTTACATGTTTGCACATGTGTCTTTAATCTCTATGTATCTGATTATTACTAGTCACAGTCAGTTACTCAGATCCTTAGTACCTGAGTATGGATATAAAGCCATCAGGGAGATTTCACTGGTAATGTTGATCACTTCTACTATTTAACATGAAGTAAATTGTTTTTTAATTTTTAATAACTACATGATTAGAGGAAGCATTTCATTACAGCTTTAACATATTCAGTATCACACTCCAGAGCAAGAGTACATCTTTTTCACAAGTGGCTGTAAATTTTTAGGTTCACAGTTGAATTA
>NW_008334020.1:1548946-1549409 GCF_000622305.1 Nannospalax galili
CTGCTCGCCCATCTGGTGAATCTAGTCAGCCTGTCTAGAGATTGTTGTTTTAGGAAGGTCAGCTGTTCCTCCTCTAGCAGCAATCAGTTATCAATATTCCTTTAGATAACATTGGTGTCTGATATTCATTTTCCCAGTTCTATGCTGAGTTACTATCTGGCAGTCCCTTGGGCCACCCTGGCCAACAACTCAAAAGAAGGCATCTCCTATCTGGCAGTGTTGCCTTTAGCTATACATACAGAGTCTTAAAAAATTATATTGGCCCCTTTAATCTTTGGTTATACTTTCCTTTTGGGTGTTTAAGGCCATGTAGTTGACCCAGATAAACGTGGCTCCTTTCTTTTACCAGTTCCACCTATATGAAGATAAATCGAAGGTCCTGCTCTACCATGGCTGGCTTTGCTTGGAAGCATGGAGGAAATGATTCCTCTGTGTTGACCGTTCTCTTTGTACACTGGACACT
>NW_008334020.1:1549578-1576937 GCF_000622305.1 Nannospalax galili
GATCTAGAAAGTTAGTTCCACCAGTCTGGTACTTTTAATTACTGTGTGTCATGTAGATAAATCTTGGTCAAAGACCAATGTTCTCAGATAATATATTTATTGACATATATTTATTGATCTGGTATGTATAATTTATCAGTGATTGTTGGAGTAATATGGTTCCTTCTACTTTTTAAAACTAGCTAGACATTATTTATCTCTCGCATTGTCTCACCCCTCCATCATGGTTTCCCCAATTAAGGTGCCCCCATTTTTCCCCTTTCTCCCTTAATAATACCCTTCTCCTATGGTCCTACCTCTGTTGAGCTCCTTCTTTCCATTTATTCCCTAGGTTCCTTGTATATTGTATTTTTTAAAAACAAACATGCTGGGGCTGGAGAGATGGCTCAGCGGTTAAGAGCACTAACTGCTCTTGTGGAGGACCCGGGTTCAATTCCCAGCCCCCACATGATGGCTACAAAATGTCCTTAACTTCAGTTCCAGCGGAATCCAAAACCCGCTTCTGATCTCTGCAGCATTGCATGACATGAGTGTACTCATTTACATGCATGCAATACACTCATACACATAAAATAAAAATAGTAAATAAAATAAAAATAAAAAACAAACATACTGAAGTTTCTATTAACAGTAATTTCAATACATAGTGTGTGCCATGCCGTCTTTTAAGAAATTTTTAAACACTAATTCATTTAGCACATTGTAAAAAAGTAATGAAAATCATTCTAGTACAGGCCTTGTGTTTATAGATAAGGATATTGAAGGCAGAGAAACGAAGCAAATTTCCCGAGATCATGTAGCTGTTAAGTGGTTTCAAGCTTCATGGAGCAACAGCTAATGAGTTCTGACAAAAGTTCTTTTTTAAAATTTTATTTATTTTTTAAATGTTCCGTGTATGAGTACATTGTCTGCATATATGTAAGTGTACCTTGGTTGTGCATGCTTACGAGGTCAGAGGAGGGTATCAGATCCTCTGGAACTGGTGTTAGACACCAGGTAGATGTTGGGAACCAAACCTGGGTCCTCCGGAAAAGTAGCCAGTGTTCTTAACCCCTAAGCTATCTCTCCAGCCCCTGAGCAAAAGTTCTTAAGCACAGCCCTTTCCTGTCTTGCATTTGAAAACCATGTGGACCAGATAACTCATGGGAAGATAGTAACAATAGAAAAGTCAAACTAGTTTTGTATAGCCCTGAATTTTAAAAAATGTTATTTCTAATAATAATTAATATAGTCTGCTATCATTCTAGTACTTCAATGACTATCGTTTGATTTATCTAGTTACTGAGCTCAGCAGGGCAATACAAAATGGAATAATTTGTTATATTTTAGAAGCAAATGATATAATCATTTATTTAGATATATTTTATCATTTTACATCTTTAGGGATATAATAATTTTATATATGATATAAAAATGCATTTCATCTAATTGATAAAGAAGGTAAAACAAGGGATCAGAGAGTAAATTACATTTTCCTTGAACTCTAGATAATTTTGCCTTTGTAAATAGGAATGAAATTGCTGGTAACTACTAATACCCTTACACTATTACTAGTGTATGATAACTTAGAAAAATCATCACTTATATGTCAGTATTCACCCCATGTCAATCATGCTCTGCTGTGTTATAATTATGTAATACATGGTTTAATTCAGGTCATCTGGATTAATCTAGGCCCTTAATCCAAGTCAACTTCTTGTCAAAACACGAAGTCTTCAGATTTGACCAAAATTGGTTGAAACAAAGCTACAGAGATCCGAGCAGCTAACTGAAAGTTCAATCTTGAGTTTCCCTTAGTGACTATGGAAGGTTTGCTATTATTGGATTGAAGTTGACAAATTACCTTTTCTCAATCTGTACGTGACATATTCTAAGAGATCAGGGAACAATCTGCCTTATTAGGTAGACATTATTAGGTGCTTTCTTCCCATGGAAATTTTCTCTGAAATGTTTTTTATGTAATGACACGATTAGATTTTTAAGTCTTCCGAAGAATAGAACTATGAAACATTATTACAAGAATCTCAAGAGCACTGTTCATTATATTACATTGTCTTTATTAGAAAGAATAAATTTATTTTTAGTTCTGGCATCAAGAAGAACTGTTCCTCTTATGAGTCATTTTTGACACTGTAAACTGTGTAGCTCCCTCTAGTCCCCTCTTGAAATTACTTGTTATGAATCTAATAAAACGGGGCCTAGTGGTGTGTGCCTAGACTGCCCATACACAGGAGGCTAAGGCAAGAAGATTCTGAACTTGAGGCCAGCCTAGACTACATGGTGAGTACCGTCTCAAATATGCAAAACAACAAAAAGACAAAAAGAAACAAAAGCAATAGTTGCCTCCACTTAATCCAGCCAGCACGATTTGAGGTAGTGTTGTAACTTACCAAATTGCTATTTTTGCCCCAAAGCTTCTTAAACTTTTTTCAGTCATGACTTCTTTTCATCTCAGAAATTTTTTCATAATCCAGTGTATACATATTTATAAAATACATGCAAAAACCAAGTATTTGCTGACAATAGGCCATAAATATATTTCTTTTAGTAGAATTCTTAGTTATACATATATTTTACTAATTATTAAAGAGGAATGCACATTTGCATACTAATGTGTTTATTTATTTTTACACAAATAATTAAATCTCATGGGACTGGCAAGACAGCTCAGCAGTTAAAGCACTTGCCCAGAAAACAAGAGTACTACAGTTTGGATTCCCAGGACTGAGGTAACGGCCAGATGGAAATAGGAGCCCACCTGTAATTCCAGTCTCTGAAGACAGACAGAGGCAATCCTAGGAACAAGCTGGTGAGCAATACTAGCCTTAACACGAAGCTCTGAGTTGATTGAGAGACCCAACCTCAAAGAATAAGGTAGAAGTATAGTGAAAGAAGATACCCAACATCAACCTTAGCCTTGACACCTCCAAACGCACACACACACACACACACACACACACACACACACACACACAAATGCACAGCACACATATACACATGAAAAAAGAAGAAAAAGAAAAAAGAATAGAATCTTGGCTGAGTATTGGAGACAATGCATCTTCAGTATTTTTCAAAGTTGATCAATATTTTGATGCATAATTGTCAATGCTGAGACTATCATCTCAAATAAAGTCATGGTAAAAGTAAAAATAGCAGAAGTATGATTAGGACCTATTCACAAAATGTTGGAAATCCTGTCCTAATATTAAGTCAACATTTATGGAATGACTTTTTAAAATAATCTCGTTAGCAGTTCAAATAACTTTTAGAGTCAAGAATTTTAACTTGGGGCTGAAGAGATGGCTCAGTGGTTAAGAGCACTGCTCTTGAAGAGGGCCCATGTTGGGTTCCCAGCAACCCCATGGTGCCTGAGAAAGTCCATAATTCAGTTCAAGAGGATCTGATGCCCTCTTTTGGCTCTTGCAGGCATTACACAACATGGGTGCCCTTACATATGCATGCAAGCAAAACATTTATACACGTAAAACTAAAAATAATAAATTTTAAAAAAGAAATATAATTTTTCAATAGGCTTTTGAACTAATTCATTGCCCTCTGGATTTTTGCACTAGCTAAGCATTATTTATCTCCCCTCTCTCTCCCTGTCCAACCCTCCCTCCACTCTTCCCAGCTAAAGTAACCCCATTTTCCCCATTTCACCCTTGATAACACCTGTTTCCTATGCATCCTGTCTTTTGAGTTCCTTTCTCCCCTTTGTTGGGTAGGTGTGTCCTCTGAGCCACTCCTTCCACCCAGTCAGTCAGCTTCAATTGCATGGGGCTGTGGGGGCCTAAGGATATATGCTGAAAACACAGAATCATTACCATTTTGGAAACTGAGCCACAAACTGTGGGTGATCTGTGTGTGAAAAGCTGGTGGAGACCAGGGGACGGGATGAGCTGATGGCACACATGTTTCAAATATGGGGAAGGAAAAGCCTATGAGAATTCATACCTTTGTAAGTCACCCTTTCCCAGATGTCACTATGCAAAACACAAATAGAGGTATTATGTCGGCTTTGTCAATCCGTGTTAGAACCGCAAGACCCGAGTGAGCACAGGTCTCTCAGGGGGGAGGGGAAGATACAGGAAAACACGCTTACTCCCATGTTTCCTTGTATGACCCTCTGTATCCTCCTCCCATTTAAATAAGCCTTGGTAACATCTGTCTCCTACTCTTCATTTCTCTTAGGCGCCTTCTTTCCATTTATGTCCCTGGTACCTTTCTATTTTCCTGACTCCTGCCGTTACATCAGGATATATACTTATGTATAAAGATTTGGTACTAAAATCCACAAATGAGGGAGAATATACTTCGTTAGTTTTTCTGAGACTCTGTTACTTCGCTTAGCTTAATAGTTTCTAGTTCCATCCATTTGTCTGCAAATTTCATGATTTCATCTTTCCTTACCGCTGAGTAGAAGTTCTTTATGGAAATGAACCACATTTTCTTTATCCACTGATCCATTGAGAGACACTTAGGTTGCTTCCATTACTTAGTTATTGTGAAAAGTGCAGCAATACTGGATGTACAACTACCTTTGCAATAGGATGAGTCCTTTGGGCATATGCCAAGGTGTAGTATAACCGGATCATATGGTAGGCTTATTTTTAGTTTTTTAGGAGTTCTGTACACTGCTTTCCATGGTGGTTGCACAAGTTTTCGATCCCACCAGCAAATTGAATGAGCATGCCCCTTTCACCACATCTTCTCCAGCATTTGGTATCATTTGTTCTTTTGATCTTAACCAGTCTGATGGGCATAAGATGAAACCTTCAAGTGATTTTAATTTGCATTTTCCTAATCACTAAGGATGTTTAACAGTTTTTAAGTTGTTTCTTATTCATCTTTATTTCTTCTTTTGAGAATTCTCTGTTCAGATTCACAACCTATCTTTTAATTGGGTCATTTGTTTTCTTGATTCTTTGTTTTGTACTTTTTTATATAGTTTGGATATTATTAAACCTCTGTCAGATGTGATACTGGTGAAAATTTTATCCAATTCTATGGGTTTTCTTTTCACTTCCTTGGTTGGTTGTTTCTTTTGCTATACAGAATCTTTTTACCTTGTGAGATCCCACTTATTGTTGACCTTAATACCTTAGCAACTGATATCCAACATAGAAAGTCCTTTCTTGTAACTCTATCATGTAGGGTACTACTTCTGTTTTCTTCTAATAGTTTTAGAGTTTCCAGTTTCACATTGAGGGCTTTGATCCATTTGGAGTTGACTTTTGTTCAAGGTGAAAGATAGGTTCTAGTTTCATTCTTCTACAGGCGGAGATCCAGTTTTGCTAGCACCATTTGTTGAAGATGCTGTCTTTCCTCCAGTATGTGTTCTTGGCACCTTTGTCAAATATCAGGTAGCTGAAATTACATGCAAGCAATGCCAAGAGAAGACATACTTTAGACACAGGAATTGGAGCAATGGAACTCTAACTGACTGGAAGCCACCTCGCTGAAGGCTAGCTCTCACAGTTTTGGAGGGCATTTTGCAAACTGCTAAGGGAGAGCATCAATTGATGATCCAATCCCAGCTGTAAGTCCTAATAACCACAGCAATGACCAGCACAACAAACTACATTGGGGCAGTAGTGGAAATTTTATCTTGAAGAAAATCAACAGCTACCTAATTGGACTAAAAGCTCACTCAGTGGGAGGGCACTCTCATGTGTAGCACTGTAAACATAGCCAAATACACATGGACAGAGAGGTCACAGATCTTAGCAGAACCCCTATGGATGTCACTCTCTAGACAAATATAATTTCTTAGTATATTCTAAATATGGATCCTTATATTTACAGACAAGTATGCCTGTCACATCAAAGAAGCTTCTTTTGCGAAAGACAGAAACTATTGCAGAGTTCTAGAGTTGGTCACACACAGAGAATAAATGTCTGTTAAATTCTTAACCTTAAGTGACCCATCTATAGTGGAACCTCTATACCTAAGGCTCACAGAACATGGTGGAACAAGAGGAGGAGACACTACTAATGCATCTCTCAAGTCTTGTCAATGAAGCTCCTCATGAAACAAAGGGCAATGAATACATAAGGCCACAAATGGCCAAAGCATAGAGAACAAGTAGCAGAGTGTGGGTCCTTGGACAGGACTATGTTAAACTCCACCTACCCAGGAACTAGGGACCATTGAGGAAAAAGGGGAAGAAAATTTGTAAGAGCCAGGGGAGGTGGTGCATGACCATATGGAAACAGAGTCTTATCTTACAGGCTTCCAGGATTTTACTCATGTGAGTCTACAGCAATTGAGGTAGTGTATGGACAAGACCCATGCTAACTCAAGCAGTCACCTGGCACAGACTGGGGGAGTGGGCAGCAGGCCCCAGTCTTAGCCTAAGAACTGTTGGCAGCTGATTACTACTGGGTGAGGGAGAGCTGATCTTCTTTATGGTGTGCCTAATAGGCTACCTAGACCCCGGTGAAGGACATCTGGGTACACTAACTTGACTCAATAGGCATTAGTATAAATGACAGAAGGCATGAAATCTTGCAGGGAACTAGTGGGGGGGTGCAGATGAGGGAGGGGTTATAAAGATGTTTTGCATGAAATACATAACAATTTAATCAAAAAATTTTAAAAGTATGATTGAAGAAAAAAGAATTCTAATGAGCTACCCAGTTTCATTTGCTTTTTTAAGCAAGTTTTTAAGTTTCTTGAGAACTCATTTGTTGATTGTTGTTTTATTTCCTGTGCTAAGGGTTTAGAAAGCCTATATGATGTTAAAAAATATTTACAGGTATCCAACTGACAACTGGCAAAAGATTAATATGCTGGATAGCTTTAGTGTTAACTTGACACACCTGAGTTGAGGAAGCCTCAGTTGAGGAATTTCCTCCATTGAACTGGCCTGTGGCCATGTCTCTGGGGCATCTTCTTGATTGTTGAGTAATGTGGGAGGGCCCAGCCCACTGTGGGTGGTGTTATCCCTGGACAGGTGGCCCAGTGTTGCATAAGAAAGCAGGCTGAGCAGGGGCCAGGAGTAAGCCAGTAAGCAACATTCCTCCATGGCCTGTGCTCCAGCTCCTGCCTCGAGGTTCCTGCCCTGAGTTCCTACCTTGGGCTCCCTGATGAACTGTGACCTGGTAAATGTAAGCTAAATAAACCCTTTCCTCCCCAAGTTTGTCTTGGTCAGAGTGTTTTGTCACAGCAACAGAGAAACAAACTAGGACAATTAATATCTACAATGTACAAAAAATTAAAAAAATTAAAGATTAATGAAAATAACCCAATTTAAAAATTGGCTATGAAACTGAACAGAAAATTCTAAAAAGAAGTACAAATGGCTTGAAAACACTCTTAAAAAAGTGCTCAGCATGCTTTACCATCAGGGAAATGAAGATGAAAACTACTTTAAGATTATATCTCACCCTAGTCAAAATGACCTTGATCAGGAATACAAAGAACAACACATGCTGACATGAATGTATAGTGAAAGTGTTACCATTATTTACTGTTGTTGGAAGTGTAAACTAGTGCATCAACATTGTACATCAGCCTGGAGGTTTCTAAAAGTAACTAGAAATAGAAATGCCATACAATTCAGCTATACCACTCCTTGTCATATTCCCAAAGGACTATATATCCTACCACAGAGACACTTGGACATCCAAGTCCATTGCCACTCTAATCAAAATACCTAGACAATGAAATAAACTGATGAATAGATAAGAAAAACATGGTATATATACAAGTGAAATATTACTCAGCTGTTAAGAATGAAATCTGCAAGTGTACGGATGAAATTGGGAAAAGCTATACTATGTAAGGTAACTCGAACTCAGAAAGACAAACTTCTCCTGTTCTGTCTCATATATAGATCCTACCTTCAAATCTTTATCTATGTTTAAATTAGAAGGTAAGTAGAAGCCAGGAAACTAGAAAGGGCCATTAGGGAAAAAAGTAAATTAAGGAAGGGGGAGATCATAGATTATAACTAAAATCAAAGTAGAGAGGTGCAATACTGCGGATGGAAAGGCCAACACATGAGGGATGTAGAATTGAAGGAAATCAAGGTGTAAGAAAAAGCTAACCTGAAGGAATGGTATAAGGAAAAGCTGATGGAAGTCTACAATCTGACAACCCCATTAAAAATACATAATTAGTGAAAGGTTAGAATACATGTGCTATGAAAAAAGGGAACTACTGGGGGATAAAGGATTAAGTGAGACTGGGGAGAAAAGGAGTGGAAAGAGAAGGGGATAGTGGGTGGGCCAACCTAACTAAGGATGATGGAAAATCCTTATGGACACCCTTTAACTGGTAAACCCACTAATAGTAGCATGACTGTTCTGTGGTAACTACTTTCTGACTGGATTTGAGAGATGCTCCTCAGGAGGGAATTTCATGTCAAGTTCTATAAAAATGGTAAAAATCCTGTAGCTGGGGAAGTAATAGGCTCTAGGATAGAACCTGCTATTATTATTTTGCAGAATGAGCATGTCAAATTGCCTTTTTAATGAAAATTGTTTTTTAATTTTTAAAAAACTTTCAGAAGCACTTTATAACAGTTTTAACATACTCAATAACAATTTCCAGAATAAAGGTATATCTCTTTCAAAAGTGGCTATAAAATTTTTAGGTTCTCTGTTGAATTCTTACAGTTATACAATATTGACCTCATCCCTAAATGGAGCATCTTTATTAACCTGCAACCCCTACGTTGGCTCAGGATACAATGAGGAAGAAAAGGAATAGAAAGTTTAGGAGCCAGAGGGTGGGTAGGAGTGTTGTGAAATGCTATCCTCCACACATTACATGGCTATTGCACACATAGACTTATCCTAGCTATGGTTACCTGCACAAGAACTACACAAGATCAAACAAATCAAAATTCATCATAGATGGAGGAGATGATCTCTTGTCCCCATAGCCCATCACTGAATTGCTATTGGCAGTTGATTGTTGCTAGGAAATGGAGATTATTTATAGTTTAGCCATTGGTAGATTTTCTGTGCTCCAGTGGATAGGCCCACAGTCAGGAACATATAGGCAACAGTAGGCTATGAGAAGAAAAATAAGAAGGTGAAGGAGGAGGAGGAGAAGGAAGGGGAAGAAGGAGGAGAAAAAGAAGAGGAGAAGGTAAAGGAGGAGGAGGAGGAGGAGGAGGAAGAAGAAGAAGAAGAAGAAGAAGAAGAAGAAGAAGAAGAAGAAGAAGAAGAAGAGGAAGAAGAAGAAGAAAAAGAGGAGCAGGGGAAGAGGAGGAGAGGAGGGAAAAGGAGGAGGAGGGGGAGAAGGAGGAAGAGGAGGAGGGAGGAGGAAGAGGAGGGGAGGGGGAGGAGGAGGAAGAAGAAGGAGAAAGAGAAGGAGTAATAATGAAGTTTGATGGGAAGTATGACTTCGGGAGGGTGGAAGGGGAAAATGAAAGGTGTATATGATTATATTTCATTGTATACTTGTATGAAATTCTTAAAGTATTCAAAAATAAATGATTAAACATATACTATATGTTTAATCATATACTATATCTATAGTATAATCATATACTATATGATTAACATATACTATAAATTATTTAGAAAATAATTATTAGAATATCATGTAATCTAAAGACATGTTAAATTGATACTTACATAGTAAAGAATAATGGTAGAAAAATATTGTCTAAGTTTTACATAATTTAACCATTATGTTTCAATAAGAATGGAAAAATTTGTACGTACAATAAAATCACTATGGTTTTAACAAACAATAGTCTTGTCCTGAGCTGATGTTTTGGGTGTTGTTTGTTGTCATTGCATGGTGTCAAGTGTGCACTGTAAAATGTGTGTTCTGTGTGTTCAGAATCAAGGCTGCAGTTACATGAAGCAACATAGGTGAATGCTGCCAGAAATGTCTCAGATTTATTATTTGTTTGCTCTTCTACTAGGTTTTAGTATTTTCGTGTTTGGAAACCTTTTAGTGTCGCCAAGTGTCATCAACCCCACATTCAGTTATAAGATCCCATACAGAATTCAGACTGCTGTGTAAGAAACTGTGTTCCTATCTTTGGTTTCTTTTCAAATTCTCTCTTATTCACTTCTAATTTATGTTATTATGCCTTTCCTCAAATTCTCACTCAAAGCTCCACAGGATGACTGACACCTCTAGCTTAATTTCCCAGCTCCCTTCAGCTGATTTTCTTCTGTGTTCAGCCAACGAGAAGTTTTGTAAGCCTGGAGTCTAGAGAGGAGGAGAGATGTTGGAGCATATCTTCCAAAGTGTCTCCAGTGATGCAATCCAGAATTGCATGGTACCTCAGGCCCTGCTTCTTCCCAAAGGGCCTGCAGGAGGTCTGGCTCCCAGGCAGAAACACCAGTCCTTCATTTACACAACCTGGCATTTTGTCCTTTCTGAAGCAGTATGGCAGCTGCTACTTTGTGCTGAATTGAGGTTCCTTCTGTGTTCTGGTACCATTCGATAGCCTGTGCAAACTAATGTGTCTTTACTATACATGATGGTGCAATGTTTGTTTTACTGGTTAGATCCTGACAGTTATCTTCCTAAATGTGGGGTGGCATGCATATAAAATATCTGAATTCATTGTACAGGGAATCTAGATAAGTAAAGGGAAATGGGAGAGGAGGACAGAAAGTGAGAACTAGACACAAGCAGACAGAGGAAAGGCTACGGAAATATACTGGATTGTAATGCTTGTAAATAAATATTTAATGCCTTCAGAACTGCATTTTTCATATTATTTAAACTTCACTCAAAAATTTTTAAATTATTTATTTAACAAGTACATGAATAGAAGAAGCATTTTATTACAGCATTAACATATTCAATAACAATTTCCAGAGCAAAGATGCATCTCTTTCAAAATTGGCTGTAAATTTTTAGGTTCACAGTTGAATTAATACAGTTATGCAATATTAAACTCAGTATAAACCCTGCAAGACATAAAATTGAATGAGTTTTTAACCTTTAAAAAAAAGATCGCCATTTCATTTTAAAATATATTGTTTCATACAGAAAAACTCATTTTTAATTTTACTAACACTTAGATGTTTGAACATGTGTCTCTAATCTCTATGAATTTTGTTTTCTGTGTATTATTTCTAAGACCTCTGTAAGAGAATGTTGGAGGAACCTAATTTACGAAAAGTAGCAATGATCAGGTTTCTCCATAACTGCGAATGTAGGACCCATCTTTTAATATTTGGTATTTCCCATTTGAATTTGTTTCAAGCATTCTTCATTCTGCCTAAAATAGCATTTCTCACTTACAAACTCTTATGCTTTTGAGTCAATTCAGAAATTATGTGCAAACACTGACTTTTTTTCAAGGAAAGACACACTTGTTTTCTTTTTAATGTCATTAATATTAATCACTCCTAGAAGAGCTGATATTAACATGTGGCCAGTATGTGGGAGACATTATAAATCTGTTTAACCTTATAGCAACCTAGCAGCTGTCTTATGCCACATGTGCTCCAGCTATTTTTCCAGAGTCCTTTAACGGTACATATTTGTACTATTTTATACACACCATTTTAATGTGTTTGTTAGGAGTTTACATTTTCTTATTTTTTATTGTTTTAGACATTCCTTCCTGACATGCCATCTGTCACTAAAAGACCTATGATACATGAGCTGGAGTTCTTCAGTAGCAGATGTATGATCATGGGAGACATTGGGTTTTCTGTTCCTAAATATTTATGTCATATACATACCACAAATGAAATTCAAGACAGACAAAAATGATTTCTCCTCTATAGGAGTCTTTACAAATCTTTATTCCACAAATATGTTGGTAAGGTCAGGTATTCTCCACTTTGTCTAACACTATAAACATAAAAATCAGTAATTAGTACTAAGTATAATTTTAAACTTTTGAGCCAAAAACTTCCTCTTTTTTCAAAAGAGGGAGAAAACAACTTCACCGATTGGTAGTTAAATTTACTGCTAATGATTATGGTAAATATTACAACATTTCTTTTCTGTTTCATAATTGATTAATTTCTCCATCATCTTAACGTATTTTTATGTATATTCCATAGTCTTCTCAGGTTTCGAACAGAAGAAACTTAAGTCTCAAATATTGACAAGATGGAAGGCAGAGACAGGAGACTCCTGGGAAGCCTGAAAGACAGCTAGTCTGGACCACATAGACATGAACAAGAAGAATCCTGTCCCAAACAAGGTAGAAGACTAGACATGACAATTGAGCTTGTCTACTGACCTCGACATGCTCCATGGCACATGTGTGAAAAACAACATGCATGCATGCACTTACACACACAAACACACACACACACAAACACACACTGATGATTCAAAGGAAAGTGATTGATATAAAATGAGCCCTAGGCAAGCTACCCAATAATAACTTGAAAATATCTTCATACATTTTATGGAAAGTAGACCAAAGAAGGAAAATAAATATACTACTGTCTGTCAAAAATAGGCCAAGTCCTGTTTAAAGACACACCATCCCCTTAGAATTTAGCATCAAGTCTACTCTTCATGGCAATAAATGATAGAGTACACAATATTCTTAATCACAACATTATCTTAAAATTAATTTTAATTATTCAGGTAATGTCTAAAAATTTCTAGAAGACTCTCGGAATCTTTGTTTAAATAGTTAACTTTAGCAGGGTGTGGTGGTGCACACCCTTAATCTCAGCACTCAGAAGGCAGAAGCAAGCTGATCTCTGGAAGATTGAGACCAGTCTGGTCTATGTAGGGAGTTCCATGTTATTTGGGTTTACCGGAAGACCCTGTCTAAAACAAAACAAAAGAAACAAACAACTAGTAGAATAAATAAATTGCTAACTCAACCTATATGAAATGGACTGTGTGGTGTTGAATTAACAAAGACTGAAACATAAGGTCCAGACTCTTTTCTTTTTCAATACTATTATCAAATGCTGGAATGGACTTGGAGAATGTGTTCTGATAGATAGTACGAATAAGCAGTGGGATGTCCTGAATTTCTGTCCCACAAAAGTGTTTGGTAGGTGCTGGTGATAGAAAGGTCACCATGAAGTCCTCTGATAAGTATAAATGGCCCAGATATCCTGCAAAAGGAGAATCCCCAGGTTCACACAGCCCAAGGCAACAGGAGACCATCTCAACAACACATTAAACACCTGGATAGTTAATTTTTAAAATTCAGATTAGGGATCAACTGGTTTGCATTCAGAAAAGACCTTTGGAACATCCAAAGTACTTAGAGAAAATGTCCAAAGCGGGAATTTAAACCAAAGGAGATAGGATAAAGCAAACAAAGTTTGGGGAAGTATTACCTCTGTGCAACTCATGGAACATCTAAATTGAATACAAAATTATACGAGGCGATCTGAATTAAACAAGACTGAAAGAAAAGGTTTAAATCTTTCTGCAGATCTACTCATTTGAATGTGAGAGAGCACAGAGGGGAAGCAGTCATTTGTTTAATCAGCACTCATTCTGTGCTGTCTGTGCAACTGCGGTCAGTCACCAAGCCCAATCCCAGCTTGGGTCTAGAACCAAAAGGCAGCCCAGGCAGGATAATGCTCTGCTTTTGTCCCTTTTTGCAATCAATGAGGATACTAACTAGTAATTGCTGATTAAATATTTAACAAGAATAAGGAGATGGCCATTTGAAAATATTAAAGATTTGGAGTTATATCTTTACATGACCGATACAGAAAAGTATAGGATAAAAATAACTAGAAAGATTAAGATCAATTAAAATTTGTGCAGAAAAAATAAGAAAATTAGAGGCTGGAGAGATGGCTCCTTGGTTAATAGTACTAACTGCCCTTGCAGAGGACACAGATTCTATTTCCAGCACCCACATGGCAGCTACAAACTACCCTTAACTCCTGTTCCAGGGGAACCCGACACCCTCTTCTGACCTCCACAGCACTGCATAATATGGGTGCACTCACATACATGTAGGCAATAACTCATACACATAAAATAAAAATAATACATAAAAAGTTAAACAAAATTAGGAGCAAAATTTCAATAATCTTCTTACTAAATTTTCATCTATTTGGCTCAATCAAATAATTATTCAATTGGTTTTACATATATTTAGTTCTTCTGCAGTCAGTTTTCAATTACTTCCACCCAGCCCTAGGAATCTGAATCACCTTACCCCTCCACTGAAATCTGTTACGCTAACATTGTTCTTGGTAAAATATAATTATGAAGTACTTGATGTACAAAGGAAAGAGTTTGAAACTTTCAATTAGTATAGCTACTTAAACTCATGTATTGTATATGTCTATTATATCCAAGCTGGAACTACAACTAAAATACAATACTAGACTGGAAACATTTACTAAGAAGTCATAGTGGCCCAAAAGAGAAAGAGCAAATGAAATGATATTCTTTTCATAAAAAATTATTTGTTTCATTATATCAAATGATGATGAGGATATGGAGAAAGGGGAATGCTCATTCTCTGCTAGTGGGATGGCAAACTCCTGAAACCTCTGTGGAAAACAGTATAGAGAACTCATAAAAAACTAAAATGAACCTACCATATGACCCGATTATACCACTCTTTGGCACATACCCAAAGGACTCATCCTGTTGCAGAGACACTTGTACATCCGTGTTTGTTGCTGCTCTTTTCACAATAGCTAAGAGATGGAAGCAACTTAAGTGCCCCTCAAATGTGGTATATTTACACAATGGAGTTCTATTCAACAGTAAAGAAAGGTGAAATAATGAAATTTGCAGGTAAATGGATGGATTTAGAAACTTTTATACTAAGTAAAGAAACACAGACTTAGAAAATCAAATGATATATGTTCTCCCTCATATGTGTGTCCTAGCACCAAATCTGCAGGAGCCTGAGGCCGGGGGCGAAGCAGGATGGCGCCTAGAGGAAACTGCCGGGGTGTGATCAGGCTTGTCTGGCGCCTAGAGGAAATGGCTGGAGCATGATCAGACTTGTCTGGCACCTAGAGGAAATGGCCGGAACACGGTGAGACTTGTTTTGAAGAATCGCTGATTGGCTCCTGTCATTTCCGTGCATCCTGGCAGTGCGTGATCACCCCGCGAACACAATGCTGTGCTATGGTGAGGAGACTGCATGCTCAACTTCACCTTTAAAATGATTGGACACTTGGTTGGGGAGGGGATTTTCCTTTGTGGTTTTTGCCTTTATAAGCTCTGTAAACACCTGCAATAGATGAGTTCCTGCTTGACTGGCTCCCTGTCGCTTCTGATTGTCTCCTGGGGAAGCTGGGGGTAATGGGAGTATACCGCACTTCCCTTTCCCCGTCTCCTGTGTGGGGCAGGATCCCCGACATCTGTTGCCCAATGTGGGGCCCAAAGACCACTCGGACCCGCTATGGAAGCTGATCACCTGGGCTAATCTGGTGAGTACAGAGGGAAGTGAGACCCCAAGAGATGGGTAACGCAACAAGTAAAAATGAGGACCCGGTGCTCATGGCGCTGAGACATATGCTGAAATCCAGGGGGTTAGAACAGTCTGATTCCTCCTCAAAGAGGGTCTGGGAGGCCACCCTGCAGCTCGCTCCCTGGCTGCCTGCAGGCAATTTATTCCAGTGGGCTACCTGGGATCAGCTTGAACAACTGGCTTGCAAGGCAGACATCAATAGAGGGGAGGAACCACCCTTGGGGTTTTACCCCACGATCTCAACCCTTAAGCCATGTTTTCAACCCAATCCAACCCCCGGACATACCGGCCTTTGCCGGTGGATAAAGTTGCAGGGGAAGATCAATGGGTCATGTTTGATAAGGAGAGAGCCCAACGATTGAAAATGAAGTGCATACTATGGAGAGATCTGGAAAGGGGGGTGACAAGAACGGGAAAGATAAAGGGGGGGACCCTGGGTGGTTGGGATGAGCATGAGGGAAAGGACCCTTGGGGGGGGTGATTTAGTCCATAAACATCAACCCCGGACCCCAGTGCCGGGCAGCCTGGTACCCTTGGGAGGCTAAGGATCTTAAAGAGTTAAAGAAGGTGGTGGCCAAGGATGGCCCTGGGTCCCCCTGGGTCGACACCCTTCTCCAGGGCTTGATATATCAACCCTGTACAACCAAAGACTGGATGGATCTAGCCAAGACAGTCCTCCCCAGCCCCTTGTTTATTAAATGGGCAACACTATACTGAGAGGAATGTCGGGTCCAGGCAGAAAATATCTGTGCCGCCAACCCCCGGGTCCCTATCACTTTCAGCATGCTGACAGGGACCACGGATACCTTTGCCATGGGTGCCCAGCAGGCAGTACTTCCACCACCGTATACGGAACAAGTCAGGGCCCTTGGCCTCAAGGCCTGGTATAAGTTGGATACAGGCCCTACCGAGCCGCCTATATCGGGGATCCATCAAAGCTCAGGGGAGCCATAACATGAGTTTGTAGATAAGGTTGAAAAGAGTCTAAAGAGAAAGTTTCCTCCTGGGCCACTCAGAGAACAGTTCATAAAAATGCTGGTATGGGACTGTATGAATGCTGACCATAGGGTCACCTGCGCAAGGTTAAAGGACCATTCCATGAGCAGCTGGATCATGGCCTCAAAGGACATAGGGACCAAAACAAAGGCAACCGAGGCTATGGCCATGGTCCTCAAGAAACAGACAGAGGCTCTAGCTACAGCCTTTAGAGAAGCCCTCACAGGCTTTGCGCTGCAGGATAGGCGGCCCAGGGCTGAGGACCAGAGATGTTTTGGGTGTGGCCAGCCCGAGCACCTAAAGAGAGACTGCCTGCGAGGGAGAGCCCCTCTCAAGGTGGAGGGGGACAAGCCCAAGGCCCCATGCCCATGCTGCAGCAAGGGGTTTCATTGGAAAAAGGACTGCCGGTCCAGGTATGATGTGGAGGGCAAACCTTTAAACTAGGTTTGGGGCAACTCCCAGCCCTGTCACCAAAAGGGGGAGGGCGCACAGTCCCTGGAGGGCCCACCGCCCACTGGACAGTTCCCATCATCGTGGGGCTTCGCCCTAAGATAGACATCTTGATAGTTGGGTGGAGGTTCTGGGGCATTATTGACACCAGGGCAGATAGGACCATCCTGAGGAAGATGAGGACCGTATCCGGAAGATGGCCCCTCGAGCCTGGCCCACAGGTGATGGGTGTCGGTGGCACCATGCCATCATGGGAGCTTAAGAACTGGCTTTGCTGGCAGGACACAGATAGTACTAAGGGAGAGATCAGACCTTTGGTGGCTGAGGGGCTTGCCTACAACCTCTTTGGGAGAGATCTCCTGGGGAGGGCAGATGTTTTTGTGACCACGGACAATAGGGAGTTTATCGAGGGGCTCCTCGATGAAGAGGAGATGAACAGGGTTAGACACCCCCTTGACTGCCTCTCAAACTACAGTGGGGAGGAGTCTGAGTCTCCTCGGGTCCACCCCCAATTCTACGGGCCACTGTTCCTCAAGTTCCTGCAATCCGATGGTCCCCAGGGAGCCTGGTTTGGGTGGAACAGTGGCCCTTGCCCAAGACAAAGCTCCAGGCTTTGAGGCATATTATACAGGATCAACTTATGCTGGGGTATATCCACCCCTCCATGACCCCTTGGAACACCCCTGTTTTTGTCATAAAAATGTCATCTGGCCAACAGAGAATGCTACAGGTCAATGCTAGAATGACCCTGGAAGGAGTCCCCTTGAGGGGACTGCCCTGGATACCCACTATTCCCTCAGATCTATTTCTCATAGTTATAGACATCAAAGACTGCTTTTTTTCCATCCCCCTACAACCCCAAGATTGCAAAAAATTCGCCTTCTTTGTGCCTTCCATCAACTTTAGCATGCCTGATGAGAGGTATGAATGGACAGTCTTGCCTCAAGGCATGACCAACAGCCCAGCATTCTGTCAGAGCTACATGAGGGCTCTCTTGAGCCCAATGGAATCTTTGCTACATGATACTGTATATGCTTACATGGATGATATAATTTGGGGGGCACCAAGTCCCCACCAATTACAAGAACTATATAGGACCACTCAAAAATGCCTCCAGGTGGGAGGGCTTCAAGTATCTGCTGACAAAATACAGACTGTCACCGCCTTTAAGATTCTGGGGACTACACGGTTTGTGGAGGGGGTGAGTCCCTTAAAGCCACAACTGGCTATTAAACCTAATATGACCCTGACAGAACTTCAAAAACTGTTGGGGGAGATCAATTGGCTACGATCCTGGATGCCCATCTCTACTGAGACACTGGAGCCCTGTTCTCAACACCTAGACATTTTACAGGGGGTCCTGGAGGCCCTGGACCAAGCCCAACTGGCCCGCTATATGCCTGGAAAGACCTCAAACTATGGGTGCTCCCCGGTGAGGCCCTGATGACATCCGTCCTCACACAGGCCCCTCCAATGGGTGAATACCTCCCTAGGGAGCACTCCACAGGTGTATACACCAATGAACCAGTTGGCTGACTTAATTGAGAAAGGATGGGATATAGCCCTGAGACATTATGGCATTGACCCCCACAAGATTATTATCCCTTATTGGTAAAGGACTTTGAATGGCTCTGCAGAAAAAAACAGCCGAATGGCCATAGCCTTGGAGGGCTTTCCGGGAAAGCTGGACTGTCATTATGATCCTCAAAAATGGGTAACTTCCTTTCACACCCTCTACTGGAGGGCCCCCAGGCTTTTTGTCGAAAACCCTGTGATGGGGGTGTATAATGTGTTTACTGATGGAGGAATATTCGGAGCTGCTGTAGTAATTTACCCAGGGGTAGGAACAGAACCAAAAACATATGTTCACACTTGTGAGGGCTCTGCTCAATTTAAAGAACTCATGGCCATTGCCCTAGCCTTGTCCAAAGTAGATGACCCCATGAACTTGTTCTCTGACAGCCTATATGTAGTTAGCCTTCTCCCAGGATTATTAAATTCTCATATTTGGCTAGATGACAACCCTATTACCCCCCTCCCAATGATCTAGGTTTGAACATTGTTAACAGAAAGAAGGGCCCCCATTTTCTTACAGCACCTTAGGGGCCACGAAGGACTGCCTGGGTTCCTCTCCCAAGGAAATGCAGAGGCAGACAAAATGGCTTCTACCCATATCCTATCAGCAGGCCTGGAAAAAGCTTAACAACTACATAATCATACCCATGTAAATTGGCGGGGACTCCATAAGAAGTTCCCTCAAGTCCCCATCAAAGACCTAAAAAAGATTATACATACCTGTAAGTCTTGTCAACCCTTTCTACAGGTGGCACCCCTCCAACAACCAAGGGTAAACCCTAGGGGGGCTGAAGCCTCTCTTTGGCAGACAGATGTCACACATTACCCTCCTTTTGGAAAACTCAAGTATGTTTTCGTGTCTATTGACACATTCTCACATGCCTGTTGGGCTACTGCCCATACAGGAGAAAAGTCTAGACATGCTCAGTCTTACTTTCTCCAGTGCTTCACTATGCTGGGATTACCTCAGAAGATTAAAACTGACAATGGACCATGCTTCATAAGTAAAAGCTTACAGGACTTCTTATCTTTATGGGGAATCCACCATAACACGGGGCTCCCCTCTAACCCCCAGGGCCAAGCTATCATAGAATGTAACCATCAGGACCTAAAGGCCCAATTACAAAAACAAAGAGGGGGAGTAAGCCCCCACCAACAGCTAGGTTCAGCCTTATTTACCATCAATATCCTCAATTTTCAAAAAGGTCAATTGGAATCTCGATTCCAAAAATGTTGGGGACGTCAGGAGAAAAGACCAGAGGTACGGGTCAGATGGAAAAATCCAGTAACAGGACAATGGTGAGGACCCGACCTCCTCCTTACTATGGGCAGGGGGTTTGGATGCATCTTTCCCACGGTAGAACCCCAACCCATCTGGGTACCTGCAAGGAACAGCCCTTTGAGGATTTCTATGTCTTACAGGATGGAGTATTTTGGATGGAAGGCTTTCATTGCCATGCTCGCCGTTGCTGCCCTGGCCATCATCATCTTTATTGTTACCATCATTATTCAAGATCTGATCAATAGATGGGTGACCAAAATCTGTCAATAATAGTACTCCTTCTCCTGCTAGCCATCTGTCATAAAAGCGAAGGACCTCTGGGACTTGGTCCCTTCCCCGCCTATACTCTTGCCCTTGTCTTAAGTGAAGAGCTGGCAATTAGCAAAGACGTGGCTCTGCTAGCTTGTGACCCTCACTTTAGGTCACTTTGTCTCACCCCTTATAGAATTCAAAATATTACTAAATTGCGCCTACAACTCGCGGACTATATTCACGGCCACTGGAACCAACAATTTAAATATTCCATATTGATGACCAATTAGATTATCACTCTAAATTATACCCGGGCCCCGGTCCTATCGATGGACTCCTCCTTTTTTTAGTAAGGTATGGGAGCATGTTTCTAATGCTTGTGATAGCTTTTGTTTTCCTCAGGGGTCTCTGCTCGGTTATCAGAAGACAAAGACAGATGAAGAAAGTCCTTGTCCAACTTTCCCTGGCCACCAAGTCCCCCTTGGGCCCCTCCTCAAGACAAATCCAGGCATGGATGCTTGAGCTAGCCTGAGGGCCCAGGTTGCTTTTCCCCCTTATGGGATAGACCCCCGTATATTAACTGCAAAAGGGCATGGCTGGTCCTAATGATGGGTAAGACTTCCCAGACTGATGAACACAAAACAGGGGCCATGAGGTCAATCATGGTTACCCAACGATGGGCAACTTCAGTGCCTGAGGAGAGGCAACCTAAGACAGGGAGGCCATCACAGCTGAGGGGGATGGGGACAATGTGCCCCATCCCCAGGGGCTATCCTTAAGGAACCTCACTTTTAAAACAAAGTAGGGGGAGGGTTGCGGGAGCCTGAGGCCAGGGGCGAGGCAGGATGGCACCTAGAGGAAATGGCCAGAACACGGCCAGACATTTTGATGAATTGCTGATTGGCTCCTGTCATTTCCGTGCATCCTGGCAGCGCGTGATCACCCTGCAAACACAATGCCGTGCTATGGGGAGGAGACTGCATGCTCAAGTTCACCTTTAAAATGATTGGACACTTGGTTGGGGAGGGGATTTTCCTTTGTGGTTTTTGCCTTTATAAGCTCTGTAAACACCTGCAATAAACGAGTTCCTGCTTGAATGGCTCACTGTCATTTCTGGTTGTCTCCCAGGGAGGCTGCAGGTAACGGGAGGACAGTGCACTTCCCTTTTCCCAGATCCTGTGTCAGGGCAGGATCCCAATACAAATCATTTTAAATTTCAGGTCCCTTTAATAGGTGCTATACAGCAGTCCCTTCTGCATGAAATAACTACCATCATCATGACTTCAGCTGAGCCTGATGGCTAAACATTGTCACAATTGGGCATGTTGAAGGTTGTGCTCATTTATTAAATGAGGACCAAATAGTGTCACTGGACCATTACTGGAGTATCCAGCCAAATGTATGGAATTTGACCCTAATCAAACATGGCCTCCTGGTTTGGGGGAGGGCTAAAGTATACAGTCAGGGGAAGGCTAGGAAGAGGAAACTTGGCCCATGCTGGTTAAAGGATTTCCAGTGTGCAAACACTCATGTCATACATACACTTCAGCAACCCCTCAGTTATCTCAGTAAGTAAGCTCAATAAATTCATTGGTTCTCCAGTAAATCTTTAATCAAACATTGGTTTGACACTAGAACCTTAAAAGGGAATAAGCATTGCTTGGCATCCCCAGGAAAAGAAGTCTCACAATGATGGAAAATTTATTTGTTAATGCTACTATATCTCAAAATTATTTTTTTAAAACAAGAAAATGAGAATGTAAAAGATGTTAAAAGAACATGGGGAATGGAGATTTTTTTCCAAAATAGAAAAAATGAGAAAGTCTAAGCAAGGTCTGTTTAGGTTTGTTATAATATATAAAGGATGAGACAAAAATAATATATACATAATCTTAAAATTTCTATGGTCATAGTTTAGTCAATTATTTTAAGGAACAAAATATATATCTAGTCAAGGTTTATCTGAGAATATTTGGTTTTTTACTCAAGTCTTATACACATAGCACATGATAATTAAAAGTACCAGACTGGTGCAACTAACCTTATTGGATATTTAACACCGTAGTTTGAGGCCTATACTGTGGTCAGAGGGACTTAAAGGACAGTTTTTCCCCTTGCCCTCCAAGGTCGAATAAGTTTCAGGGGACTACTATGGAACATCTCTCAAAAAGTCTTGTAACTGTGGTGAGTCACCTGTCCTCTTGTACAGAGAGGACACGGAGACCCCACTAGATGGACTTGAACCAGTGTCCAGTCTACAAAGAGTAGGGTCAACTTAGAGGATATATCTCATTCATGCTTCCAAGTGAAGCCAGACAAGGTCAAGCAAGGCCTTTGGCTTATCTTCACAAAGCTGGAACTGGCAAAATAAAGGGCCAGGAGTTCCTCCCAAGCCCATGTGACCCTGAGGAACTGATCCTCAAATGACCTTAAGTGTAAAAATAAATTGATTTATTTGGGACAACTGTATGGTCTTAAATACCCAAAAGGAAAGTATAACCAAAGAGTAGAGTCATCAGTATATTTCTTTAAGAGTTCAAGGGATTACATATCCAAGACATTAGACTTAATTCTATTTAAAAAGTTGAACAATTATTTCTCATTGATGATTTTGTTCCTAACCCAAAGGTGCTGTTCAGATATATCTTCAAATCTTGGTCTCCAATACTGCAGTGCCCACCTGTAGCTAAGGGAGACAATCAGCAATTGCTCTAAAATGATGGATAAATTTGTTTTCTTCCCCTATTTGGAAGCCTTTGAGAAGAAACTGACACTGATACTAACCACTCCAACAGCTAATAAAATACCTGAAAGCAAATCCTAAATACACCACTCTAGAGTCCAGCCATAGAAGACAAAAGAAAAATGAGGAGGAACCAAATAGAGGGATGCTTTTGGAAGCCCTTGTCAAGTAATTCCAGTGGAGTCTCATATGAACATTTGAAAATTACCCTGTTCTTTTTTCTAGTTCCCTGTCTAGAACTTGTAATGCTAATTACTCTTGCCTTTACTTCTCCTTCACATCTCCTATTCATGATTCAAGGACTTTCTTCTTCCCTTAGAGACAAGAGTTATGCAATTTGGGAGTCTTTTAGATAGACCCACTGAAGGGGTACTCCAATTGCCTCACCCTGCGTCCCTGTTCAGCATGGAAGAAGCCAGAGCAGTCTGCATTCCTATTCCCTATTGGCAATTTGGGCAACCCCTTCAGAGGATGGCATGACAAGAATAGGAGATAGGAATTGGCTAGGCAGTTAGGGTAAAAAGACTCTAAAGGAAAATAACCCATTTCTTGGCTAAAAGCAATAATGTCCTTCGGCCTCATAGCAATATACTCTGTTCCAAAGGCCAAAAATGTCAAAAGTATTTGGGAACTTGTATCTAATCCTTAAAAGTTTTTAGCATTTCCTCTTCTGAGGGGGGAATGTTAGAGTAGCCAAAAGCCCCATAGAAATAAATGCATAAACAAAAGAAGAAGAAAGAGTACATGCAGTTATCAGGAAAAAAAAAGTGAAAAAAAAGTGAAGGGGAGAAATAGGAGGAGCTGGAGGAGAGGGAGTGGGCATGGATTTGATTAAAACACCTTATATGCATGTTTGAAATTCTCAATAAATTATTTATTTTTTTAAAAAGCTAGAAAAATGTATTCATTTCAGTGTATATTTGTATTGAATTTTTGTGCATTTCATACAAAATATCTCAATCTTTATACACTCCCCCCATCCATACCCTCTAGTCACTTCCCACTGGGTTTCATGGATTCTGTTATATATTTTGGACCTATTAAGGCAGGTTAATGTACCCAGACATCCCTCAATGCAAGTTTTCATCCACTGGGTTCTAGTCAGTCTATCTAGAGTCTCTTCCTTCCCCAGTGGTATTCAGCCAGTTTTTTGACTAAGGTTGGGGACTGCTGCTTATCTCCCCAGTTCTATGCTGGGTTTTTGTCTGATGGAGTTTGCATGGGTCTTGTGTATCCTGTGTATGCTGATACCTTTGCTGGTAGTTCATATGAGCAAGGTTCCAGGAACCTGTTTCCTTATTTTGTAAAATTGTGTGTATCCATTTGTCAGTGTGAGAGTATATGTATGTGACTACAATTGCCTGTGCAGGTCAGAAGAGAGAGTAGAATCCCTTGGAGTCAGTGTTACAGCTGGTTGTGAGCTGCCTGATAATATGTTCTGGGAACTAAGCTCTGGCCCTCTCCAAGAGCCATCCTATCATATACACTTTTAACTGTTAAGCTATCTTTTCAGCCCTTGAGTTGATATAGTTAATCATAACATTAACTAGCAAGATTAACTAAGAAGGGACGTTTAATTTACCCAAGAAAATCCAGTGTATAAGATATTTGTTTGCATATACTGTATACTGTGAGATTTTCCTATTTCAAATGTTTAACAAAACTGTTTCATTCTCAATTAAACTTTGAAGTTGTACTAGATAGCTTCAACTGTCAACTTGACACACTGGATAGAGGGAAGTTCAGTTGAGGAATTTCCTCCATTGGATTGGCCTGTGGGCATGTCTGTGGGGTATTTTATTGATTGTTGAGTGATGTGGGAGGACCCAATTATTGTGGGCAGTGCCACCCCTAGACAGGTGGTCCTGTGTTGTATAAGAAAGCAGGCTGGAGGCTAGATGGTTGGCTCAGTGGTTAAGAACACTGACTGCTCTTGCAGAGGACCTGGGTTCGATTCCCAGCACCCACATGACAGCTGCAAACCGTCCTTAACTCCAGTTCCAGGGGAATCCAAAGCCTTCTTCTGACCTCCGCGGCATTGCACGACACAGGTGTACTCACATACATGCAAGCAATACATTCATACACATAAAATAAAAATAACAAATAAAATAATTTTTTTTTTAAAAAAAGCAGGCTGAGCAGGATCCAGGAGACCAAACCAGTAAGGAATATATCTCCATCGTCTATAGTTCAGCTTCTGCCTCCTGGTTCTTGCTTTGACTTCCTGCCCTGACATCCCTCAGTGATGAACTGTGACCTGGGAGATGCAAGATAAAATAAACTCTTTGCTCCCCATGTTGGTCTTGGTCAATGTTTTTATCACAGCAATTGAAAGCACACTAGAACAGAAGTTAATGAGTAAAGTTGGAGTCAAGTTTGGGGACTTCTGTTCTCTGAAAACCATTAAAAGTGATTTCTTAGGACTTAACCTCATAGAAATGTATGTCTTAGTTTAAGTGTACATAGTCTAAATTAACGTTGGGTCATTTCACAAGATTTAGTTACAATATACACATATATACTTGAATTTACTTATTTGTGAAGGAAAATAATTTTATACAGCTTAAAAGTTATCTGTTCTAAAAAGGAGGAAGAAAAGAAGGGGAGAGAGTCAAAGGAGAGGGAGAGATGAAGGGAAATTTGAATAACTTGAAATTAGTATCATTTTATTGTTTATCAGCCTAGTGTTTATACAAGTGATAAAATGTTTCTAAAATTCCCACAGATAAGTGTTAAGGAAGGAAAACTAATCTGTGTGTGCATTTCAACTACTAAAGTCAGAATGACAACCTAAGGAAAGCAGGGAGAAGCTTTTCAAATTTAAATACAGATTTTTCTTCTTCATAATCAGAAATACTTGTGGCTGGTTTTCTTACTGCTAGTATTTATCTTTTTCAGTTCTTTTGTAGATTTTTTTTCTCTGATGTCTATTCTTAAAAGGAGTAGGAACTCTGGAATTGCCTTTCTCATTTGGAAGCAAGAACTTCTTCTATGATCTTTCTACAGAAACCCCAATTGTTAGGGCATAAGTTCATTTCTTCAAAATTGATTTATTAGTACAAGAATACAATACAGAAATCTTCAAGGTGAACAGCTTTGGTGTGTTACCACCACTGCTGTGACCAGGCCAGTGAACAGAAAGGACATTGTCTAGACAGCAAACTTGATCTTCAAAGACCTTGTTCTCACCACAGAGAAGTGTCCACTAAGCTACACTTGCACTTGATGGAAAACTACCTTGTCATCCTTTAGAGAGAATTTTACTTTTAGATTAAAGAAAAAAATAGAACAGCTGCTTTTAGTTTAAAAGGTTTACTCTTGCTAAAGCCATGGCAGCCTGGAGACATTTTTCTATCATGGTTTATCTCTGCTTCCTAAGCTTAGATAAGAAGCTGCCAGACTTTATGCTTCATAAGATATAAGAGCAAAGGTAGCCACAGACTCTACTCATTTATCACTGGCATGGGTGGTGTTAGAGAGCAAAGTATGAATGTGTCTATCTCTGTTTAGGATGAAGATGCATTTGAAGGTGACAAGAGAGGAAACATCAGCTATTTAATTCCAAAAGATAGTGACACCTGGTTCTAAAAGAGAAGCAAATAATTCATTACTAATCCAGTAATGACATTTGAAAGATGCACCTCATAAATTAGCTTTGCATTACACTGGATTTGGATATTTGAAGGACTTGGGGTGAAGACAGGATATTCAAGTGTTCAGTCAGTATTATTCTAATGCTTAGAATTGAAATACAATGATTTTTGTACTCAACATTGCATCAGTTCCTTTTCTGTTGCTATGACAAAACACCACGACCAAGGAAACTTAAAGAAGGGCTTTTAATTTCAGAGGAGGAAGAGTTTATCATGGCCAGGAGACATGGGGCAGAGGCAGCTGGAGCAGAAAGCTGAGAGATCACATCTTTAAGCAAGCACAGGAAGGAGAGAGACAGCGAACCGTGAGGCAAGTCTCTAAACTATCAAAAGTCTACCCCCCAGGGACTAGCTTTCCCCAGTAAGGCCCCACACCTCCTAAAACTCCACAAGGAGCTCCACCAACTGAGGTCAATTTTCCAAATACTTGAACTCCATGGGGCACATTTTCATTTAAACCACCACAAACCTATGAAAAACTATTTTCTTAATCAACATACAATTGTATGTTTTTATGGGTTGCGTGGTGCTTTGGCATACCTGGTGTGTTATGTTTAAATAATGTTAAACATATCTCCTCAAATGTTTACCACTGCTCTATGATAAAACCAATCAAAATTACTTTTCTTTGTCTTTAAAATACATATATGTTACATTATAGCTCTCTATATTTACCTTTCTATGCAGTAGAACACAAGGCTCATTTCTGCCATCCATCTACAAGTGAGGAGCTAATAATTAACTTTTCCCATTTCCCCTCATCCCTTATTCCCTAACCACTGGAAACAATCATTCAAATCTCAGTATGTTTATCAACTTTTTAAGATTAATGTGAGTGAAATCATGTGGCAGTTGTCTTCTGTACCCATCTTATTACACTTACCATAGTGTCCTTCAGTTCTGTCCATAGTGTTACAAATTACATAATCCCATTCTTTTTTTTTTTAATTAGAAGAAGCATTTCATTACAACAGCATTAACCTATTCAATAACATTTTTCTGAGCTAGGGTACATCTCTTTCAAAATTGGCTGTACATTT
>NW_008334020.1:1579294-1579871 GCF_000622305.1 Nannospalax galili
TGGGTCAATATTTATGCCAGTACAATATTGTTTTTATGACTATAGCTCTGTAGTAGAGCTTAAAATCTGGTATAGTAATCCCCCCAGCATTGCTCTTAGTTCTCAGGGTTGTTTTCGCTATCCGTGGTCTCTTGTGCTTCCATATGAATCTTCGGATAGTTTTTCCAATTCTGTGAAAAATATCATGGTGATTTTGATTGGCATTGCATTGAATCTATATATGACTCTTGGTAGGATGGTCATTTTCACAATATTAATTCTTCGAATCCATGAGCATGGGAGGTCCTACCATCTTCTGATGTCTTCCTCAATTCCTTTCTTTAAAGATTTAAAATTTTCATTGTAGAGCTCTGTAATGTCTTTGGTCAGGACTATTCCCAAGATGTTTTATTTATTTATTTATTTATTTGCAGCTATTGTGAAGGGGAGTGTTTCCATGTGCTCTTTCTCTGATTGGTTGTTATTGGTATATAGAAAGGCTAGAAACTTTTGTAGATTAATTTTTGTAACCTGCCACTTTACTGAACTTGTTAATAATTTCTAGGAGTTTTCTGGTGGAATTTTTGGCATCTCTTAG
>NW_008334020.1:1583360-1593608 GCF_000622305.1 Nannospalax galili
GGGAATAAGCCCCAAGATTTCCCAGGGAGTGGATTGAGTAGCTGGGTTGTACTGGATGCAAAGGATCAGGGAGAGGAAAGGTAAGCCTTGGAGCCCCAGAAAGAGGCTGTCAGCCCCAGAAAGAGGTTGGCGGGTGTTGCAGGACCAGGGAAGTAGAGGGAGGTGAGGGCGGGGCCAGGTCCAGAAGCAGTGCTCCTGGGGCCCAAGGAAGGCATTAAGTTGGTCTGAGTGAAAAAGATCAGGAAGCAGTATTGGTTCCTCAGGTGTCTGGGGACCCAAGACTAGGAATGGCGCAGGGCCCAAACTAAGAGTAGAGAACAGCGGGGGAGATGAAAGGGTGAATGTGGCTGGGGGAGTCAAGGCGCGGAGGGCTACGTGATAGACTTACCCCAAGAGAGGCCTGAGGGCAGGAGAGCAGGCCAGGAGAGGTCGGGAAGTAGGGAGAGGTGAGGGCGGGGCCAGGTCCCGTGGAAGCAGTGCTTCTGGAGCCCAAGGAAGGCACCCAGCTGGCCTGGGCGAAAAGGATCAGGAAGCAGCACCGGTTCCCCAGGTGTCTGGGGACCCAAGACCATGAATGGTGCAGGGCCCAAACCAGGAGCAGAGAACAGCCGGGGAGATGGAAGGGCGAATGAGGCCAGGGGAGTCAAGTTGCGGAGGATAGACCCACCCCAAGAGCTAATCCCATTCTTTTTTATGCATGAATAGTAATCCATTGTGTACATGTGCCACAGTTTCTTTACCCATTCATCAGGCGATGAACACTTAGATTGGTTCCATTTCTTGACTCGTGAATAATACTATAGTATCATGGAACTATGGATATGTACTTGACATTTTGTTTTTATTTGTTTCAGATGTTCCTAAGAATATGATCGTTATGACATATGGTAGTTCTGCTTTTAATACATCGCACAACTTTCATGTGTTCCACGATAGCCTTCCTAATTTAAGGTGTACTTTGGTGCCCTTTCTTCAGATTCTCACAAGTACTTGTTAGCATATGTCATTGTGATAATAATCACTTACTAATGGGACTGAAGCCATAAAGTGGTTTGAATTTACATTTCCTGATGAATTAGTGCTGTTGCATATTTTTTCTTTTAAAAAAAGTATTTTATTATTTCTATTGTATATATATATATATATGTGTGTGTGTGTGTGTGTGTGTGTGTGTGTGTGTGTGTGTGTGTATTGCCTGCATGTATGTAAGTGCACATGTGTTGTATAGTGCCAGTGGAGATAGAAGAGGGTGCTGGACTCCCTGGAACTGGAGTTATGGAAAGTTGTTAATCACAGTGTTGGTGCTGGGAACTGAACCTGGGTCCTCTAAAAGAACAGCCAATGCCTTAATCACTGAGTCATCTCTCTAGCACCCACTTTTTTTTATACTTTTGGTCATTTGCATGTTTCCCTTTAAGACATATTCATGTAAATCAATTCTTCATCTGCATATCTTGTTTTGATATTGAATTGTTTGTGCTCCTTATATAGTCTGGGTACTAATGACTTGCAGAACACCCTTTGTAAATCTGTCACATTCTACAGGTTGCTTTGTGCTTTGGTAATTGCTTCTTTTGCTGTGCAGGAAGCTGGCTGATCACATTTCATCAGCACCCTAGGAAACAGAGAAGGTGAACTGGAAGTATGGCAAGACTGAACTCTCAAAGGTTGCCCATGGTGATGCATTTCCTCCAGCAAGTCTTCTTACCCCAAATGTTTCATAACCTCTCCAAACAGTGTCACCAACTGGAAATCAAGTATTCAAACACGTGAGTCATTGGAGGACATTTCTTATTCAAATCATCACAGTCTATTCAGGTAATGAGAATGTGTTAAAAATGTAGACTTGGGGGCCAGGAAGTTTGTTAAGTAGGTTAAGGTCTATGTTGCTAAGCCTGACAACCTGAGCTCCACTCTCAGAATTGGGGAAGGGAGGAAAGAAATGTATTATGCAGATAATATTATGCAGGTATGCTATGTACAAATGATTAAAAGACAAAAGAAGAAATGATTCCAGAGGGAGAGATTATATAGAACACAAGTAATTTTAATGCAGTGTGATAGAGATGGAAGAGAAAGGTGTATACAATTTTTGGAGGCAAGATTGATCAATAGGAGGATTGAAGAAGAACCAGGGTTAAGCCACATAGAGAATGAAATGGGAAAGGCATTCTATTTAAAGGGCGTGAACATGGGCACTGAATCATGAAATGATATGAGGAGCCTGTGAGCAGAAATGCAGCATGGCTTGGTCACTTATCATCAGTTGTTGGAAAAGTCTATTAACAAAGAATAGAGGAAACAGATACAGAGGTCAATGTAGAACGCTTAATTGAAGCTTTGGAAGAACTGCAAGAATGTTTGCCTCCCAAAACATAGTTCATTGTGGCCAAAATACATGGCTTTGGTCAAGGAAATAAAGAAGTAGCTTAAAAATTGCAAAGAAGTGTATGTTTACCTATTGAGAAATCGCAAGTCTTCTTAACATCTCTGTGTTTTTAACTGTAGTCCATGTGAGAACGCTGGTCATATTTTAGCCTGGAGATGAGGTGATGATCTCTGTCATTTGTGATAACTACAGTGATAGCGTACAGGGACAGTGACAGAGGATTTAAAGGAACTGAAGTACTTAAGTAATTTTACCTTCCCATCTGTCTTCCCTATTCTAGTAAAAGCGCATCTCCTCTGATTTCCCATTCTGGGAACAAAGGGCAAAGTATTCGGCTGGGTTGTGGTTGACAGTTAGATGTGTTGTGTTCCCCACAAAAGCTAATGCTTCATCTAGATGCTAAGCAGCATTATTGGAAGGTGCTGCTTTTAAGAGGGATTAGTGTGTTTCTCAATACAGTGAATTATAACTCATGGGAATGGGTATGTTCTTTTTTTATATTTTTTTATTATTTTTATTTTATGTGTATGAGTGTATTTCTTGCATGTGTGTAAGTGCACCTGTGTCGTGCAATGCCTGCAGAAGTCAGAAGAAGGTGTCAGATCCCCTGTAACTGGAGTTATGGATGGTTGTTAGCCATCATATGGGTGCCGGGAATCAAACCTATGTCCTCCACAAGAGCAGCCACTGTTCTTAACTGCCGAGCCATCTCTCCAGCCCCAGGTTTATTCTTATAAGAGTGAGTTGTTATAAATTTTCTGCTTCCTAGCCTCATCCTGTCTTTCATATGGGTTCTCCTCTTTTTATGTCTTTCCATCATACATTGAATAGCATCAGGTATACCCCAGAAGCCAAAGGTATAGGATACTTTATCTTGGTCTTTTAGCCTTATATAAATAAGCCATATATATAATAAGTTATAAAATCTAGCCTTAGGCATTCTTTTACAGAAACAGAAACTGAATTAAGACACTTAATTTTCTATTACATTATAATGTCATCTACTTACAACTATGGTGAAGTGATCAGAGCTATGTATGTATGTATGCCCAGCAGAGAAAAATTGGGGTTTCCCACAGGATTATGTTTCCAGATGATACCACTAAGAAAGAGGTTATTTTCAGTGTAAGCACAGTACCACTTGCAGCAAAGATGTCCAGTAGAATAGCCGACCCAAAATATACAGATTAAATTAAAGAAAGGAAGAGAGAGACTGATTTCTCATAGAATTTTGTCCTCATATCCAATCTTCTATATGATCAGCTCTATCCAATTCCTAAGTTTTGTTTGTGTGATTGTAATCATTTGAGTGTGAAAATAGCCTGAGTTCCTGCCTTCCTTTTGTTTGTGACCTTTGCAATGTGAGTTTTCAGCTCCTTAAGAAGCAGGTACCTTCCCCAAGCATTGGATATCTAATGATTATGACATGCTTGTCCAGGAGAATGAAGTGACCATGGCCTGCCTCTGAGTCTGTGTTTCAGGAAGACTGGGACAACTAGTTTTCTTGAAATCATGTCATTGTTGTTAAAGCAAAACCAGGGTACCCTGTCAGCAATTGTGAGAATCTATAGAAGACTGCTTGCTAGTTACAGGGAGATGGTGGCAGACCTGTCACCTTACCTCCAATAGCTTTCTAGTGCCATGGAATGCTTCAACCCCATGCAGATCAGCAGAACTGCTCACTAACTCACAGACTCACAGAACAAAGTGCATTTCAGTGTAGTATTCCCCTGAGACTTCATGGTTATTTCTGATCTAGTGTTATTGTTAAACTATAAAACTGACACATGAAGACAAATTTCTCCCATTTTAATTAAATTATCTGGATTTGCAATTCTGCTATAAGGAAATGAATTCCAATATACCTATTTAAGGAGACACAGCAATAGTCCAGGTGAGAGCTTGTGCCCTGAAATGCCATGCTGTGTGTAAAAAAGCACCCTTAACAAAGTAAAGAAGCTGCTGTACAAAAGAAGAATTTTAGAAAATGTTCCAGATAAGTAATACAAAGGATATTTTTATAGAATTGGATATAGTTTGGGAATAAGAAGGCATAACTTAAACTGATGGTAATTTTTCAGGAAAAAAATGGGAGTTCAGGACAGTAATAGGCAATAAAGAGGCAGCATACAGCTTTGAAAACAAAGTAAGTGTGATATAGGTGTGATTTATTTGAATTTCTAAGAGACAAATGGCAGGAGTCAGGTAATGGTGGACTTTAAAAGGATTGAGTATTTAACAATTCAAATGGTTATGGAAAAGCCAAATATGACAGAGTTCATAACGAAGACTTTGGTTCTGAGAATCAGGACGATATGACTGAATTTTTTAAAGTAATAAAAATAATATAGTAAATTAAGTAAAACTGTAAGAGAAATTAGATATAGACAAATAATTGCAAATTACTCTATTACAAGTGTTTATTTAAAATCACATTTCAGGACTGGAGAAATTGATCAGTGATTAAGATCACCAGCTGCTCTTGCAGAGGACCCAGGTTCGATTCCCATTACCCATATGGTGGCCAACAACCATCCAGAACTCCAGTTCCAGGGGAATTCAATGCTCTCATCGGCCTCCATGGGCCTTGTGCGACATGGGTGCATTTACATGCATGCAGACAAAACACTCATACACATAAAATAGAAATGATAAATAAAATACACTTAAAAGTACATATGTTCATATATGTCTCTTTTGATAGGCGGGGGTACATATGCTTTTACTCATTTCTTCATTCAAAATTTATTTTATTGTCTGCTTTTTACCATGTTTATTACTGCAGATGGGAGTAACATCTCTGATCATGTGCCAGTGAAAAAGATAAAATGTGGATATATATATGAAATATTAATGTGTCAAAAGGAAAATGATAGAGGAAAACAGAAATATATAACAGAGTATCATCATAGAGAAATACTCGAGTCTACATTTCAGAAAGTGTTCTGAGAGATAACAGATATATTGAATTTTCAAGCATGAATCTAAAGTCTCAATTTGAATAAACAAATACATGGTTATTGAGGCTAAAGAAATAATTTTCTGTAATGCACCGAGTTCTGTGATCATGGGAGTATCAACAGCTTGACACAAAGCTGGACATCATCATCTTCTCCCTGACATTGGTCCAACCTTAACATCAGCAAATTCTATAATTCACGAGGTACCCCACCAGGTTTTGTCTAGAGACTGAGCTGAATAGATTGAAGAAAGCTTCATTATCATGAACAAGAGAAAGTTAATGGGGCACTGAGATTTTCAGAGTTTAATGGCAATAAGTTAAGGCAGAGAAATAATCCCATTATTTTCTAACTATCTGCAAATCAAAACTCACTTCTTTCTCCAACTATCACATGGATTTTCCTATGGTCTTATTCTTAAAAGGTGGCAGCAAATTAAAGACAGTGGCAGCTGACTCAGAGATGAGGTGTTGTTGCATATTGCAAAGTAGAGCTCTAGCCAAATTGTTTTAGGATGCATGGTGGACATTTTACCTTCTATTTGCTTTTGTCAATGCTTGGGTAAATATATATTGTCTACTGTGTGTCCAGTACTAGAGATTCAGGATTGAAGGAACTTTTCTCTTCCTTCATGGTGCTTGTAATCTATTGAGGAAAGAAACACAATTGCCATGTAAATTATAAATTTGGTGTACTGAATGGTCACAAGTGGCCTGAAGAAAATAAAGAGAGTACATGATGATAGGGAGAGCTGGAAACTTGGGAATGTAGTTGCAATAGTATGGCCTAGAACAAGTTGTTTGATAATGATCTGAAATAAATGAGTCATGAGCTAGATAACTGAAGCAAAAGCCTGTGTCTATAGAAAGCAGCATCAGAAAATCTCTAGGTTAAAGACATGAGGAAAATAAACTCAGTTGGATGAGGTAATGAGAGAGCCATAATGCTCTGTTAGTGTTTACAAATAAACACAGAACTAGACATGGAAAGTGTTACTTTTCTACTGCTGTAATAAAACACCATGACCAAGACAACTTATAAAAGGGAAAATTTATCAGATTTACAGTTCCAAAGGAACAAGAGTCCATCATGCCAGACAGGCATGGCAGTAGGCAACCAGAGCATAAAGATGAACAGTCACACTCAGGAAGCCAAGAGATAGAAACTGAACATTGGGACAAGGCAGTAAACTCAAAGCCTTCTACCATTTATGTGCTTTGTCCAACAAGGCCACACCTCCTGAACCTACCAAACACCAACAGTATTGACAGTTGTTCACTTGGTGCTTGTTTGAGAGACACAAGAGAAGCAAGAGTGACACAGTGATGGGATGGTAAAGGTGTTCACTGTTTTTTTCCTCTGAGGTTCCTTTCAGGGAGCATTCAAGACCTGGCAGCATGCTGCTAGGGATTCCCTGCCTAAAGAAGGTCCTGGGAGACCAAAAGCCCACTGTATAAAGCTATGAAGATTAAACCTGGTTTACAGTGAAGACCCCAAGGTGTTGGAGATGCCAGAGCCATGAGATATCTAGCAAGGAAAGTTGTATATAGGGAGTGATACCAGCCATAGACTCAACATTAGACTTCTGGGAAATTTCTTCCACTAAAGAAATTAATCCATTACTTTTTAATTTAGCCCCCAGCAAGTTCTTAGGCTGTGGGCAGATGGCAGCCAGATTTTTTTCCAAAATACCCCAGCTGCTGTTTAAGTCCTTGTTTCTATCTCCTCTGAAACATCTTGAGTTCAGATTCTAATTGAATGACCCATTAAGCTCTGATTACAGTATTCAACTGTATTTCTAGTCCAAACTTCCAAAGTCTTCCACATTCCTTCAAGACCCATCATGGCAAGTTTTTCACAGCAGTACCCCAATCCTGGCACCAAATTCTACATTAGTTAATTTTCTTTTGCTGTGATAAAACACCATGACCAAGGCAGCTTATAGAAGGAAGAGCTTATTGGGCTTCCAGAGGGTAACAGTTAATCATGATAGGGCAGCATGGCAGGAGTAATTGCAAGCAGAAAGATGAATACTCACATCCTCAAGTACATCCAGGAAGGAGAGAGAGAGAGAAAAACTGGAAATTGTAGCAAGGGTATGAACTTTTAAAGCCTGCCCCCGCTGATGTGCTTTCTTCAGCAAAGGTGGACTCCTGAACCTTTGCAAAGAACATTATCAACTGAGGCCAAGTATTCAGATACTTATAGACCAGGGAGAATATTTTTATTCCAATCACCACAGCAGTCTACCTTTTAATTCATAGTAACTTCATTGGTAGGTTATTTTAACTTGAGATATATTTGAGCCCTGATTAGGAAGACTAGAAACTAGATGCAGCTTGAAGAAAAGCTAGGAATAGGTTTAACACCAATAGATATGAAATGAGGAAAGGGCACAAGGGGTTCTCCCCAAGTAGAGTATTTTGTTATGGATCAGTGCATGGGGAACGTTTCTAAAAGTGATCTATAATCTATAACAGCTTCCATTCAAAGGATTTCTTTTTAAAAATGGCTTCTGGGCATAGTGGTGCACGCCTTTAATCCCAGCACTTGGGAGGCAGAGGCAGGCGGATCTCTGTGAGTTCAAGGCCAGCCTGGTCTACACAGTGAGTTCCAGGACAGCTAGGGCTACAGGGAGACCCTGTCTCAAAAAGACCAAAAAAAATTGCTTCCATTTGTTATTTTTATGTATGCTTCAAATCATCCCATTTATTGTTGAACAAAAGCCCCTAGTATGTTTATACACAGCAGTTATTTTCTATTACATTATGGAATAACTAAATATAGAAAGTTTAAGCACTATAATAATCCATTAATAATCATGTTGACAGAATTCTGTCATTTAAATGTAATCTTGTTTTCAAATAAGTATTGAGATTCAGTTTAGGTGAATCAATGCCTCATTTGGAAGGAATTTCATGATAGTATAATCATACATACAGCAGTCGAGTTACTTATATTAGGAAAATGACTTACAATACAATCTGTTAGTGAAATGGGTTTCTGATTTGTCCCACTTAAAAGATTTTGTAGTAAATATTATAAAAGAAGATGATTTGAACCAAAAATAATCTCAGATGTTGGAAGAAAAAACAGTAAGAGAGACACTAGAAGGTTTCCAACAATAGCTTTACAATAACTAGAGTGTAAACCAGAAGGCACAGAAGCATGAAATTATAAAACATTCTGGTTCCTTAAAAAGAGTCCAGGGGACTTTTCCCAGTCTTCTTGTATCCAACAAAACACTTTGAAAGATTTGAACCAAAGAACATGGTAAAGTGACCATAGCTACTGTGTTTCCTAAATTGTCCTTTAGTAGAAAGAGATGCTATCCTGCCTTGCCAGTTTTTTCATATTAGCCCTAAGGTTCGGAATAGGTAGATTAACATCAGTTAGTAGGTAGAAAGCTTAGTAGTTAGTATCATCCATAGGTGCAAAAACATCTTCCCTCACAGATGCAAGTACATTTAGAAAAAAGCCTGTCAGTATTCTCCTTCTGTTTTCAGTAATTCCTTAACTCTGTCCTGGGAGTAGAGATCTAAACTAAACATAAGTATCCCACACTAATTATTCAGCTCTCATTCTTGACCACTGTGTATTTTCAAGCCAAATGTGAAAGCTAGAAAAGACACACAGAAGCCTTAAATAAGAATCTTATTTTGCAAAAATTTGTATTTTAGTGGAAACAGAAATATAATTGTCCCACATTATGATATGTAAAATGGCAAATGAATGTCTAAATGGTTATTGTAGATCATAGAAGAGAGTGATTATTCCCTCTGAGGGAGTCTAGACAAGCTTCTTCAAGGTGATGACAATTTAATTAGGTGTAACATATTAATACAAGCTCATCACTTGTGAAGGGAGATGGAGTGGCATTTCAGAAAACGTATGCAAAGCTGTGAAAGTGTGTCACGTTTGAAGAATGAAAATTACTTCTGCATGATGACACTGAAGCCTAGCAGGCAAATTAGTTGAGTAGGTTTTAACCACTGTTGAGGATTTAAGATTTAAATACTTGGGGATGGAGAGATGGCTCAGCAGTTAAAAGCACTGGCTGCTCTTGCAGAGGACCCAGGTTTGTTTCCCAGCACCCACATGGCAGTTAACAACCATCCATAACTCTAGTTGCAGGAGATCTGGTATCCTTTTCTGACCTCTGCAGGCGTTGCACAACACAGATGCGCTTACAATGTACATATGCAGGGAATACACTCATACACATAAAATTAAAATAATAAAAAAGTTTTAAATATTTTAGAGAACTGGAAGTTGTTATATGCTTGTAAGTAGTACAACTAAATTTAGTATTCATAGACAAATTGTGAACCAATATGAAACAAGTTCTATTCCTTATAAACAGTTTATTGCAAACACATAAAGGCTATGTGTGTGCAAACATAGTCAAGTATTATTATTACCTTTAGCTTTAAAATACATTTTTTATTATTTTTATTTTATATGTGTGAGTGTATTGCCTGCATGTAAGTGAACCTGTGCTATGCAATGCTTTAGGAGGTCAGAAGAAGGAATCAGATCCCCTGGAACTGAAGTTACAGATGGTTGTTAGCTGCCATGTGGGTGCTAGGAACCAAACCAGATCCCCTGCAAGAACAGCCAGTGCTCTTAACTGCTAAGACATCTCTCCAACTCCTTGCCATTAGTTTTTTAAACTTAGGAATCAGTTTTCCCTTCATTTTTGTAAAATTGCCATAATATATCTTGTACAACTTGTACAGCAGCTGGATGAAGTTCACACAGTTTTGGATACACGGTAGGTGTCCAATAAATATTTTACCACTGATGAATTATGAAGTTAAAAAATTATACATTTAAAAGTTCCTAATATAAACTTTTTATATATTAACCACACTGTTTCATTTCTTTTTTATTCTATTA
>NW_008334020.1:1593624-1604049 GCF_000622305.1 Nannospalax galili
TTATTATTTATTTATTTTTGGTCTTTTTGAGACAGGGTCTCACTGTAGTCCCAGCTGTCCTGGAACTCACTATGTAGACCAGGCTGGCCTTGAACTCACAGAGATCTGCCTGCCTCTGCCTCCCGAGTTCTGGGATTAAGAGTGTGTGCCACCACGCCTGGCTTCTTTTTTATTCTTAACTACATGCACTAAAAGAGTGAATGCTTGATTTCTTTGAAAAGACTAAAAGATACTCATTTTGAAAGTGCCAAAAGGAAATGTTGGGGATTAACAGAATGACTAATTTTTTCAAGTGGCAGTAATAAAATATGCTTTAGCAATCCTGTAAATAACAGTTTATTATTAGCCAATTTGCATAAGATAACAGTTTTTAAATGTGACATGACCTCTCTATATACAGTGAACATAGACTTATTTCAGACACAAAGAATGAAAACGATCTGCAAATGTGATCACAGAGACTTTGTCTTCATTTAGTGTTGGGAGAAAAAAAAATTACAGCAAAATATCTGTAGAATATCAAATTAGGAATTGAGAAGTAAGCATATTCTATTACATAATACAACACCACTTAAAGGATGATGATGTGTTACTTCCATTTTACCTTACATTGTTCTGTATTTCTTGCATTTTTCATAGTAATAAACATGTATTGCATTTTTACTAGAAATACAAAATGCCAATATGCTTACATATGCCTCTGGCCAAGCTCTTTAATGTACCTTTGCTGAGATAACACACAAAAGGAAGCCCTAAAGGGCAACATTCCTTTTTACACAGGACTGTAGCATACAGAAATGCGAAGCAGAGGTGGTGGCCTTGCCTTAATGGAGACAATGCTGACACTGAGAAAATGCAGGGGAGGGTCTCTAAAGAGTCGGTGCTTCCATGCATGTACACTAACTGCCTCCCATCACCAGTTGCTGTCCACGGACAGCAGAGGCAATCTGTGAGGCTTAAAATGAAGTAAACGAAGATAAATGTGTGTCTTTATTCCACACAGAATTAAAAGCAAAACGATTCAGGGGCTGTGGTGATAAATAGCATCAGATTAAGCTCAGTCTGTTGCACCTACATCTCCACTGGATTTATTTTCAAGACTTAGTCTAAATTTAAGAAAAAAAGCTTGTCATGTTTAAATGATAAACTGGATATTCGTGATTATGAAATGGATTAATACGGAGTCATAAGTGTCTCTTTCTAGACTGTAGGGAGAAGTGTTGGCAGTGCTGATTAAGAAAAAAGCTTGTCATGTTTAAATGATAAACTGGATATTCATGATTATGAAATGGATTAATATGGAGTCATAAGTGTCTCTTTCTAGACTGTAGGGAGAAGTGTTGGCAGTGCTGAGGGGGATGCTATTCCTTATGTACATGAGAACTCACATTTTCTGTTTGAAACACGTCATGAACGCTTTGTATTTGTCTACATTATGTTTTCTGCTTAGGTAGTCCCAAAGCTAAGAGGAAACACACAAACTAAATTCTTTTGCTAATTCAATATATCATATTTTATTTCTACTCTCTCTCAATTAAATCCTATTTTTCTAATAGTAGCCAGAGAGCCCCTCCTGCCAAATTCTGTAGGCCTTATTTTTCTAAATCAAATGTGTGCATGTCTTTACAAGACAGCATTTATTAAAACAGAGCAAACATAATTTTAAATCCCCCCCTTCGTCCATCATTGTGCGACTGGAGATATTGCTGCGTTGGTTGCTTGCAGTCCAGCAGTTTTTGTATTCATTTTTATTGCACTGTTTTATACATATGTTGTGTATTTATACATTTACATACAATACACACAAATGTATAATGCCAAGCAGTTCCACATATAATCAAGCATATTTTTATAGCAAGAAAATTTATCTGTGAGTACATACCATTTATTAAAGCATTCTGAAGTTGGATGTTTAAGTTATTTCAGTATTTGTGTTTTGTAAGAATGCTATGATACACATATTTGGATATTTTCTAATATTTTCTCTTCTGGACCCAGCATTGTTTCTTTAGTCTACAGAAGGTAGCCTCTTGGCATTTGCTTTCAAATATAAAAAATAATGCTTTTATGTAAATCCCAGCATTACTCACCCTGGCCAAAATCAGAGGTGTTAATGAGTGTCAGGGTAATTCAAAATCAGTACTTCTTCATTTTGAGTTTCTGCCTACCTGAATTTTAATTTCGGTCACATAGGTAAAATCAGTATTTTGCTTTCTCATTTCAGGTTAAGGCACATACTACCAAGAATAATGACCTGAGTTCGATCCCTGAGCCCACATGGTGGAATAAGAGAAGGAACTCCTCCAAGTTGTCCTCTTACCTACACACACATGTGCCATGCCCTACATCTACACATACACACACATATAAATAAATAAATAAATAAATAAATATAGACAGGGTCTCCCTGTAGCCCCAGCTATCTTGGAACTTACTAGGTAGACCAGGCCAAATAAATAAATAAATGTAATAATAAAAACAGTTTAAAGAAATATATCAGTCAAACTAAGGTGTCATGGTGATAAACAGCATGAACATAGTATTTGTGTTTACTTGTTTGGTTTTGAGGTAGTGAGGATTAAACTTAGCGCTTTGCATATCCTGAGAAATTTCTGTTCTACTAAGTTATACCCTCAGCCCCTATCCTAGTGATTTTTTTATGACAAATTCTATACTGTGTTGATAGGAGGTTAGTCAAGAGGCCCTACTTTGAAGGGAGTTGGTTCTGTGTGAATAACTGAAGGACTTCAATAACGACTACCTCCTTGACCCATCAAATATTTTTTTTCTAGAGGCAAAGGAGACTCGATTTATCTGACTGAGCTGATGGTTTCAATGAAAAAGTAAGAATTTAGGGGAAAACATTTTAAATGACATCATTTAAACTTTGTTATAATAATCATATGAAATTTATGTTAAGAACCTAGAGTTACTACTCAAGGTTGTTATGGTTGCAAATGTTCCCTGGTCCTCCCTGGGGGAGGATTACACTGTCTGCTCCTTGATGTAGGTTTGGCTGTATGAATCACTCCAATCAATGAGCTGCACACAGAAGTGTTGAGAATTGACTCCAGCCAGTCTCTCTAAGCCCCTTCTTCTTGCCAAATGGCCATGAGCCATCATGAGGGCTGTTCCATCAACCTGGGTGAGCAGAACTTCCTACCAATCCCCTAACTGTGGCTACATAGCTCTGAATGGGTAAGTTGGCCTCTGTCTGCTGCCAAACCCTGGTCTAAATCTCTTCCAACACTTTCCACTCACCAGACATACTGAGTGGGTATTGCTTAACAATCAATCCCCAAGCATGTTCCCTTCCCTCCCTGTATGGCATGCATGTTTCCTGTCTTTATCAAAAAAAAAAAAAAAAAAAATGATCTCCATGAAGAGAAAGAGTTCCTTATCAGAGACCTCCTAGGGCCTTTTGTCTTATTTCCTTATGTCCCTACTTTTTTGGTCTCATTTAAAAATCATTGTTTTTACTATTTTTAAAGTGGTTTACTTATGTTCGCCTGAGTCATTCCCTGCTGCATTCTCAATATTTAGGAATGTACCGGACACATAACATCTGTTCAGTAAATATGAGCAAGTTAATGTTAGTGAATATCATAACTTACAGCAGAGCTGAATTTCACATTCTAGAACAAACGGTTTCTTATTTTGCTGTGAGAAATTTCCACAAATATCATCAAGGAAATCATGAATAAACTCCTTGAAATATACAGTTGAAAACCAGGAAGGCAGAAAATGCAGATTCAGCATTCAGCAATGACATTAGCATGTTTATCAAAATAGCTGCTTTAGCTATTTCGTCTTTGTATATAAAAGAATGAAAAAAATAAAGTGCAGGCTTTGGTGGGGTGAGATGGGAAATCTGCAGAGTGCAGCCTTGACACACATCATTCAACACCTGTTACCATGTTATCTTTCCCTTAGTTTGACAGCTGGATGAAGGTGTTCAGATTAATGCAAAGATTAGATCTACTCATTTCTTAATACAGAGTCTGTTGCAGAGGAACCATGCAATAAATACTATGTCATCTTAATAAAGTATGCTTTAAATTTTGATGATATTATGCACTATTATTTAGAGGTAAATTATCACCTTCAAATATTTTCCAAATGGAAAAGTCTATTTAATGACCAGGCAGTAGGCACTACATTAATTATATACTTTATGAATTTGGTTACTGTAAACTAAACTCATTCTTCATAAATATATGCAATTCACACAGAAAATTCCTAAAACTTCTGTAATTCTAGAATAATAGGATTTGGTGGTATTACTTTAAACTACTGCTTTTAAGTGAAAGGCACACAAATATGTTTAATTTAAATTGAAGTAGTCTCTAGGAAGTACATAAAAATATTATTCCAAGTTTCTTTCCTGTGCAAACTCCAACACTCATAATTTTCTGGTACATCATCATATCACACGAGTGTTACTTGAAGTACTCATGACCAGATGTTGAGGACAGTTTTGTGTTTCTGCTTTTTTTTTTTACAAGATATTGTTTAGTTTTTGTTGTTGTTGTTGTCTTTTTTTAAAAACTTACTGATTGGATACACATTTTCTCACATATAGTACATAAAGATGGCTATAACAGAACTCGTGTGTGTGTGTATGTGTGTGTGTAATAACATTTTAAGATGATGATTAGATGAAGACAGTAGGAGATGAAGACAAGAGGAGAAAGTTAGAGGTGTGACTTTTCTTTGGGAAATATATTCACGCTCACTTTGAATCATAAGGAATACTTATTTGAACCTCTGAAAATGTCTGTTTGTTCAACTTTTTCATCTAAAATAAAAGCTCCTATAAATAGGTAAATTAAGCATTGTTTCTATCAAACAATATCCCTGTGCAGAAGTGTTAGAATAGCATTAATTTTTGTCTTTTCTCTCTAATTTTCTATGCCCTGCTATACAAAAAGAGAAAATTTTATGCTAGGTTTCCTGCTCAAAACTATGAGTAACTCCAAATTGTTAAAAAGACAGAAAAGGAGGCTGGGCGCGGTGGCATGAGCCATTAATCCCAGCACTCGAGAGGCAGAGCAGGTTTATATTTGTGAGTTCAAGGCCAGTCTGGTCTACATAGCAACTTCTAGGCCAGCTGGGGCTACAGGAGTTCCTGTATCAAAATGACCAAAGCGGGGGAGGGGGACAGAAACGATATGTTTTCCTATAAAAACTTTGCTAAGCTTTCTTCTAAGTCTAATTTCTACTCTTACTTGAGAATTCACAGTATTTACCTGGGCCTGATGGCTATGTTTTGGCCAGTGATACATACACAGAAGAGCCATGCATGGCCTCATGGGACATGCCCCAAAGGTGAAAGTACTAGGTAGCTTTCTTATCATTGTGGGAAAACATCTGATAGAAACAAATTACTCAAAGGAGAATTTTTTTTTAGCCCACGGGTGTTGAGGATTCAGTTCATTGTGGTAGGAAATCATGACAGAACAGCTCACATTGTGGCAAGCCCAGAAGCAGAAATATGGGTTTCTTTCTCTTTTTCCTTCTCTTTTTTTTTCTTTTTTTCTTTTTTTTTGGTCTTTTTGAGACAGGGTCTCACTGTAACCCTAGTTGGCCTGGATTCGCTATGGAGACCAGGCTGGCCTCGAACTCACAGAGATCCACCTGCCTCTGCTGGGATTAAAGGTGTGTGCCACCACACCAGGCTTCTTTTTCCTTTTTTATACATCTATACCCCAAGTCCATGAGATGATATCATCGACATTTGGGTGGTTCTTCTTCCTTCTCTTAATCTTCTTTAACTATGTTTGTAGATACACCTAACAGTATACTCTAGTTTCCTAGATTATTTTAAATTTAATCAAGTTGACAGTAAAAATTGACCATCCCAGGATGGTCAATGTAGGGGCCTTCCTTCCTGTATTTAACTGTTTGGAACACAGGTTTATAGTGGGAACTTGAGAAGCATTTTGAATATATAATGGTGCTGACAACAATGCAGTCACAAAGTGGGAATCAGAGTCCCTGTAATCCCTCACATTAGCCAGTTCTGGACTCCCTCTTCCAGATTGTTCTCATATAAGACTGAATGAAATCACTATTCTGAAATATTTGTCATTTATAACCAAACCTAATTTCGATGGATAAATCCACATATGTGGAATTTTCTTTAATGTTATTAAACAAAAGGCTTGATATATAAATTCTTAACTTTGAAAACAGCAAAAACTTGTTAAAGTACATGTTGATTCTATTAATATCCAAATGATAAATCTAACTACTGCTTATTAAGCAAAAATCCAATTATTTTAAAAAGCATTTATGTGTACATTGTCCTAAGCTTTAATTATGGGAAGGAAGCAAAGATATCAGAACCTGTTATCCACAAGTAACATTTTCTTTCCCCACAGTAGGTGAATATATTAGGCAAACCATGAGGCAGAAACTAAAACTCTAAAGTAGCAGGGCCATAAGTAGTTTTATACTAACAGTGTTCAAACCTGAAGTGGGTAAGTCAAGTTATCAACTGCAGAGCAGAAGCCTTAATGCCTTGGAAGTAGGTTCTTTAAGGATATTCATGAGTCATGTAAAAACAGATGAAAGAGATTTAAAGTAATGTTTTGCTTTCAATTGAACTGATAAAAACTGCACATGAAAGGTCAAATTCAGCCAGCCAGCTGGTTGGGGTAAAGGCCAAGAGAGAGCTACATCCAGGATCAGACTCAAAACCCAAGTTGGATTTAGCAGTGAGTGAAGACAGTAGGCAGAACTGTTTCAGAAAGATAGTATACTATGAAAGTTACTGATGCAGAAGTCAAAGGGACAAATAAAACAAACATCAAACAAAATCCATCCATGTTCTCTCAAGGAAGGGCCAGGGTATCTCCCCAGTCCACAAGCAAAGCTAAGAAGGAAGTAGGAGGCTGGGGTGAGCTCTGAGGTCATTAAGATCAGTCTGTAGTCTGGCAGATAGAGAGCCACAGAACTTGCAAATGGGGGCCTGCCTCTTCCTGTATGCTTTTTAAATAGATCTCTTACAGCAAGGAGCAGGGTGGCTTTAGAGAGAAACAACTTGGACAACTGCCTTTTAGGACACTGAGGCAAAGACAGAAGTACTAAAGATGTCAACCAAGGTGAGAAGAAAATAGGAGGAAGACAAATCACTTTGCAGGAACAATTAGGAAGGACCCAGAGAGCTTAGCTAAGGGCCAATAGAGGAACAGGGATGAAATGAGCCAGACACTGGAGAACTGGGACCTTGGCTTCTCGGTGCGGTGATTTTCAGAAGGGAAAATGGGAAATAGAACAGAGTCCAGCAAATTTAGGTTTAGAGAAAAACCTTTGGTCCTGATTTGGAAGATTATTTGAAGTACTCATTAAACATCTAGATATAGAGATGTGCAGTTCATCTTTCTAAGTAAACCTCATAATATTTTCGACTCCAAAATCACTAAATTTTAGGCATAACAAGAGGGGTTCAAAAACTTTGGCTGGCTAATATGAAATTCAAGTAATTCTAATGGTAATAAAAACACTATTTTCACTTTTCTTTATTGTCTCTGAAAAGGAAAAAACTCAAGATAAACTAATGCAACTGTGCACTGTAAACAACACAACCAGTTATCAGACTTCAAATAGTCAGGAGACCTCATTCCATGAGGGAAAGATACTGAAGTTCTAGAAGGATTTTAGACAAAGCAGGTGTTTGATTTTTAGGCATGTCACCATCTCATGTGTATAGAGATAGTTTGAAGGCTCATTGGAGATTTGTAGTGTCTGAGGAATATGTGTGTGGTATTAAGTAATATAAATACTATTAAGAATTTATTATTTATGTATAACTTTGCATTTGGGAAATGAAGAGCATTAGTTTCACACTATTCTATGAAAGACACATCACCATCTCCCTGGACTAGGTGAGAAATGGCAATTCTAAACCTGCATACCCAACCAATTTCTTAAAGTTGTTTTAAAATATAAGAATCACCACTCTAGGTCAGGTGCTCCTACACATTTCTAAATTGGTTAGCCAAGCAGGGTGAGTTCTCCAGGGGCTGGAAAGGAAGGCCGTTCACTCATTATTCTATGCTATGCTACCGCTTGTTAGCTTGCACTCTACCGTTTTCTTTGCTCTGCATTTCGGCTCTATTTCTGCCACAATTTCCTTCCCAGTCAGAGAGCAGACAGATCACAAACCCAGCTAGGAAGAAAGCCAAATGCAGATACACATTGGCTTGCTTCTGATGTGGGAGTTGACTAGAACTGCACCTGGGTTGGCTCTCTACATAGGGTGGAAAACTAAGATCAATGTATTCCATCAGAGCATTTTATCATGTGTTACAACATGGCAGAGGGCATCCATGGAGGGTTGGGGGGGTGGGCAGAGGAAGGGACAGAAAGAAAGAGAGTAAAAAAGGGAGAGAGGGAAAAAGGAGAAACATACTAATTCTATGTAAGGTCAGTATTCCATTAACATACTCATAAGAGCAGAGAAATCTTCGTGACCTCCTGACTGTGTAAAGATCCCATCTCCCAGCACTCTTCAATTAAGGATTAAGTCTCCGAGAGAGCTAAGCATAATGGTATACACTTGTAATCCTAGCATTTGGGAGGCTGAGACAAGAGGAACTTGAGGTCAACACCAGCCTGGACTACGTAGGGAAAACTGTCTAAAATAAATAAATCAGATATGTAGATAGATACATAGAAATATCTTTTCAAGATGTGAACTTTAGAGGATGTATTCTAAACAGCACAGTGTAAGAGAGACTGGTCCTGTCTACTTTCCTTAGGAAATGTTTTTCATTTGCATTAATTATTCTTTAACTTTTTAAAAATACTAAAGTTCTTTCGAGTTTTAATTAAATTCCAGTGTTATGTGATTTACGTATATAATCTCAGGTTTGGAATAATGAAATGAGATCAATATTTTGCATTAAAGAAGCTGCAGATTTTAGACTTGGGCATGGTGATTCATACCTTTAATTCCAGCACTTGGGAGGGAGAGGCAATTGGTTCTCCACGAGATGAAGTACAGCCTGGCCCAGATAGCAAATTCCAGTCTGCTTGGAGCTACAGGGAGACCGTGTCTCAAACAAAACAAAACAAAATAAAACAAAACAACCCCCCCACACACACATACACACACACACACACACACACACACACACACACACACACACAAAAGTGGTTGGAAGTTGTAGATCTTATTTCCAACAACAACTGCCATTAACTGTATGACCCTGGCCAAGTCATTATAATTTTCTATTTGCTTTTATCTTTCTTACAAAACAAAGATTAAAAAAAAAAGGAATTTTCAGTTGCCACATTTATGATTCCTTGCAGTATATTGGAAACTGACTCAGTAGCAAAGATTTTAATATCCTTTAAAGGTACTGGTTTTTATACAACCCCCAGTAGTATCTGCAATGAAGACAGCAAACATCACTGCTTTTCCTGTTCCAGAATAAATCCTCAGCCTGGCTCCCACTGTGGCAACCAAGAACGCTCTCTGTGTATTTCTGCCGAGTTCTCACTGTGTCTTTTTCACAAGCTTGTTACTTTTGTCAATGGCTATGCACCACTTATTTCCCCCTTGAAGGTAGAGGAGGAGCCCGACGGCCTTTGCCAAGCAGGCCTACTGCCACAGTAATGAGCAGTGTCACACCTTGTGTGTCCACTCTCATATTTGAGGCTGAGGTCAGGCTCTCTGAGCTGATGTTTCACAGAGCCTCGAGCAAGGCTTTCTCCAGATGCAGTTTGACCTTTGAACAGCTTCTTGCTCATATCCTGCCCGGATGATAGCACGGAGGTCATGTTAAAATAAGTTTCCTCTCTTGCTACTTTTGCAAAAAGTAATTAAATCGAATGTTCAATAAACAAAATAGAACAAAGGAGTCAAACAAAATAAATACTGATTGATATCCACCACTGAACGTTCCTGTCACAAGTTATGTGAATACTTTCTTTCAGGCTCTCTGAGCTGATGTTTCACAGAGCCTCGAGCAAGGCTTTCTCCAGATGCAGTTTGACCTTTGAACAGCTTCTTGCTCATATCCTGCCTGGATGATAGCACGGAGGTCATGTTAAAATAAGTTTCCTCCCTTGCTACTTTTGCAAAAAGTAATCAAATCGAATGTTCAATAAACAAAATAGAACAAAGGCGTCAAACAAAATAAATACTGATTGATATCCACCACTGAACGTTCCTGTCACAAGTTATGTGAATACTTTCTTTTCTTTAAAATGGGCATCGTTATTGGAGTTGTCTGTGTACAGATGTAATGAGGATTGAAACAAAGCAGTGCCTGAGAAATCAGAAATACAAGGTATTAGTGGTTGCTCTTAAACAATCTTCAAATACAATTTAAAACATTCTGTGATAAGACATTTTCTGTGGCACATATATATCACTTCTAATTTGGGAAGAATGTAAGGAAGAGACAAGATTTA
>NW_008334020.1:1605375-1628903 GCF_000622305.1 Nannospalax galili
TCACCTGTAAGGTGTGACATTGTACAGATGCTGAGGCATTTAAAGATAAGACAGTCTTGGGGCTGGAGAGATGGCTCAGTGGTTAAGAACACTGGTTGTTCTTGGTGAAGACCTGGGTTTGAATCCTAGCACCCGCATGGCAGCTAACAATTATCTGTAACTCCAATTCCAGGGGATCCGACAGTATCTTCTAACCTCCATGGGCATTTCATGACATGGGTGCACTTACCTACATGCAGGCAATACATGCATACACATAAAATAAAAATAATAAAATACTTTTATAAAAAAGATAAGATAGTCTTTTAAGGAAAGCTTCTGTTATTGCTCAAGGCAAACAAACATTCAGTCAGAAGATAAATAAGCATTGGAGATATATTTAAAATATTCATCCTACAGTTAACAGTATTCTGTTGTTTAAAACAGAAGACAAGTGTCCACATTGCAATCCTCCATACTTTTCAAAATGATAACAACATAAGGTGATTGCTATGCTAAATCATTTATTACAATCATTTCACAGTGCATACGTGTATCAGTCATCATATTTTGCTCTCTAAATATGTCTAATTTTTGTCTAAATATGTCTAATTTTTGGATAAAAAGAGCACTGAGGAAGTTAACAAGTAAAAAACATACACATATAAATGGAGATGGAAAGATAAAAATGAGTTTTTGTGACTCTAGTTACACTCAAATACTATGCTTCACATATGCTGAACATTAGGATGGCTCTTCATGCTTAGTTCCAAGTGACTGTGAATTAGAAGGAACAAGTCCAGTAAAGGAGAATAATATTTTTTAGTTCTTTTGTTGACCCTACATTTGGGGATATGTGATTGCCTCTATAAAACTCTCAGACTACTTCTAGTTTTTTAAATATATTCTTCCATTTCTTCTTAGCTACCTTACTTGTCTTTCTATCTCTTGTATCTCTACTGCCAAGTGAGGAAATTTAACAGACATGGGGACATTGTAAAGGCTAGTGGGTTAAAAAAAGAACGAGAATTTTAAAAATACATATTTCATTTATTTTTTTTAATGTGTATGTGTGTATTGCCTGCATGTAGGTAAGTGCACCTATGTCATGCAGTACCCGCAGAAAACAGAAGAGACTCTCGGATCCCCTGGAACTGGAATTACAGACAGTTGTTAGCTGCCATGTGGGTACTAGGATTTGAACCTGGGTCTTCTGCAAGAACAGTCAGTGTTCTTAACCACTGAGCCATCTTTCCAGACTCTAAACTTTTTTTTAACTTTAGTGATAGTAAAATAGAACAACGTTCAGATTTTGGAGTGGTTAATTTTGTGTTTTTATTGACAGGACACTTCTGGTACATGCTACAAATATCAAGGAAAATACACCTCAGGGGCTCAAAGGTTAAAAAAATGTGTACTGCTCTTCCAGAGGGTCTGAGTTCAATTGCCAGTACTCGCTCAGGCATCTCACAGCTTCCTGGAACTCAGGTTCAATGGATGCCAAATGCTCTGGCCTCAATGTGCACCTATACTCACACACCCATACCCACACACAGATAAACACACAAAAACATAATTTAAAATAAAATTATTTTTAAAAGAACAAAGAAAATGCACTTCAATTATGCCTAGCTATCTCGATTTTACTCGAATTGATTTGAAAAGAAAAAAAATCACACAAAAAGAAGCCTGATATGGACCAGGCATTACCGTGCACATCTTTAATCCCAGCACTTGGGAGGCAGAAGCAGGTGGATCTCTGTGAGTTTGAAACCAGCCTGTTCTAAGTGAATTCCAGGCCATCTGGGGCTCCAGGGAGGCAATGTCTCAAAATGAGAATTTAAAAAAAGACAGACATGGGAAATTTTGTCAAATGAAGATTTTTGGAAAGATATTTTTGTAAGTGTTGAAGATTATGAAGTGTTGAAATCACAAGCCATGTAAATATGTAAACTGAGTTTTCCTAGACTGAATTTAGCAGAACTTTAGTATTTAAAGCTGAAATGAAATGTCCTCTCTAATATTTAGGCCAGTTCTGCAGCACAATAAATGTAAATAATATGCTATACCATGCTCTCTCATGGAGCTTTGGGATAGGTATGAACATCCAAAGAGTTGTAACTATTGTAGTATGGAGTAGAATAAAAAGCATCAAGGAAATCCAAACTTTTTCAAGCCCCAAACATGTGGTTCTTCTTAAAAGTAGAGCTTTTAAGTGGTCCATAAAAGACTAGTTTGAGTAAAGTATCGCTGTCATTGAGGAATTCCTTCTTACTGTAGGAATTTCCCATGCTTACAGGCTCTATGGTTTTTCTTGTTATTTACATTCACAACTGAGCGTTACAACCTAAACTATCTCAGTAAGGTGTCATATTACTTTTCCAAATTCTTATCAACCAAAAGAACTTGATCATTTTTCTCAGAATGGTTCTTTGGCCAAACAAGAGAGAAATATTAAATAATTTTCTTTTATCCTCCTCCATAGTCGAGATATCTTTAATCATTTTTAGTTTCTTGAAGTTCTATGACCATTACATAACTTGTTATGTTTCTTTTGAAATATCTTTTAAACTTGTTAATTCCCTCCATGATATTTTCCTTCTTTTACTGAGGTATGGGTGACAAAAATGTATATAACTAGAGAAAGCAAAATATGATGGCTGATAGATGCATAAATCGTGAAAATACAGAATGTATTTTCTTATGTATGTATTCTAAAGTCTGATTATATTTAGATTTTATGTCATCTAAAAATCAGAGATCTGAAAACATGAGACTATATTTCAAAAGCTATAAAACAGAATTGGCAAATCCTGCCTTTTCATCTTCTCAAGGCAGCATATTATCTATGTTGATTTCTCAATTAAGAAAAACCATCAGATGGAACTTTTGTTAATTCAGTAACAGGGCTGGCATTATGAAACCTTATAATGTACAGCAGATGACCAATTTGCATATAAGCAATGACTATACTTAGTGGTAACTTTGAAAATTTTTGCAATAATTAATGTGACTTCCCCCCTCAAGGTTATGACATCAAATATTCATGGGAAATACCAGATGGGAAAATGTTCTCCAGCATGACCTAAATTGCACCAGGTTTCTTAAGAAAGCACCTTTATCTATCACCAAATTAAAATCTAATTTCCATTTTCATTTTTAAAATAAAACTTGAAATTGAAACATAAATTTTTTAAAGTTAATTGTTCTTCTCTTTTTGGAGAACAGTCTTCCAAACTTTCATCTGGGTCAAGGATTATGTTAATGCCAAAACTAGACAAGCATACACAAAAATGCAAATCTACAGGCCCATAATCTCAACTAATATAGATGAAAAATAAATAATAAAACATTAGCAAACAAATGTAGCACTAAAAATCACTCACCATGATTAAGAGGATTTTGGTCCAAGAATGCAAGGATGGTTCAAATTTGCAAAAAAATTAACAAGATATGTCATGTCAGCAGAATGGAGGACAAAACCAAAATGATCATTATTAGGGGCAGAAAAGCATTTTAACATTCCTTCATGGAAAAACAGGTTTTAATTAGGTATGGAAGGAAGACAGGTCATCTTAGAAAAGATCAGATATAGCTAGCACAAAGCTGACATCAGAATGAACAGAGACTATCTGAAAGCTTTTTCTTCCCAATCTGAAACAAGACCAGGAAGCCCAATTGTTATTATCACTACTGTCACAATAGGGCTGAAAGTCCTAGTCAGAGAGTCTGAGCAAGAGAAAGAAATAAAGAACATCTGAGTTAAAAAGAAGGACCAAACTGCAGATGGCATGATCTTCTATATAGAAAACCTCAAAGATTCTACCAAAAGACTATTAAAATGAGTTTCAAAATAGAAAATCAACACATAAAAACTGATAGTATTTCTAAACACCAAAAACAAATGATGAGAGGGGACCCCACTTATATTAGCAACACAATTTAAAAAATGAATTTAACACAAAAAAGAGTAAATTCTCTACAATGAGACCATTGATAAAAAAAAATTGAAGGGGAAACCAAAAAAATGGAACACTATAAAATGTTCATAAACTTGAAAAAGTTATATTGCTAAATACCAGTGACAGGGACATGGAGAGATGACTTAGTCATTGAGACCATCTTGATTTTCCAGAGAACCAGAGTTTGGTTCCCAGTGTCCATAACAGGTGGCTCACAAACCCATGGTAACTCCAGTTCCAGGGGTCTGACACCCTCTTCTGGCAGATGTCTTTTACACAGGTACCCACATATATCTGGTATTCACTCATATTGATGCACACAACATGCATAAATAAAAATAAAATCTTAAAAAATACTGACATTCTTCATACATCTTAAAATTAATATTGAATTACAAGCAAAACTAAACAAAAAAGTCATCTTGAATGAAAAGAACAAAGCAAAAAGTATCACACAATTTAACTTCAAAGTACATTGCAAAGATAGAGTAATTAAGTTTTGGTATTGACGTAAACTTGAAACTGACTAATCAAATTAAATTGAGATCCTAGAAGGAAGTCACAAATCTGTATCAAATTGATTTTTGACTGATGCAAATGATAAATGGTGCTGGAAACATTGTCTAGTCATCAAATATTTTTCAAGTTTGACCCTAGTCTCTTATCATATAAAATTCATTTAAATGCATTAAAGACTTCAATGCAAACTCAAAATGATGAAACTGCTAGAAGAAAATATAAAGAAGACACTCAAGATATAAAAATTAGTAAAGATTTTTTAACAAAATACTGAAAAGGATAGGAAACAAAAACAAAACTAGAAATATAGAATGGCAAACTAAAATGGTTCTGAAGGTCAGGGAACCAATCAAAACAGAAAGGACAACTTACAGCACTGGGGAAAATAAGTCCAAATTGCACAACTGACCACAAGTCGACACCTACAATACCTAAGAAACTGAACCAGCTCAACAGCAATTCAGAAAGCATGAGCAAGTCACTTGACTTTTTTTTAAAATGAAAGGTAGGAACCAATAGATGTTTCTCAAAAGAAGACAAGCAAATAGGCAACAGATACATTTAAAAATATGCTCAGCATCACTAATCATCTGGGAAACATAAACCAAAACCACAATGAACCATTCTTTCACCACAATAAAAATTACCTAAGCCACAAACATAACAAGAGCTGTCAAGGTATGGAATAAAGGGAATACTTGAGCATACTGTTAGTTGGAAAGTATATTAGTGTAGTCACTGTGGAAAACAGAAAGTAAATTACTTAGAAATATAAAATAGAACTACTGTCTAGACCACCGGTCTCACTAATATGTGTGTGTGTGTTTGTGTGTGTGTGTGTGTGTGTGTGTGTGTATGTCTGCTAAAGAGCCATCCCTAAATCCTAACTCCCAGCTTCATCTCAACACTTTCCATGCTAGCCATGGAAGCAATCTAACTATCCATCATCTGATAAAGAAAATGTGGTACATAGACCCAGTGGATTATTATTAAGAAATAAATGAACGTAATCCTGCTATTTGGAATAACATGGATAGAAGTGGAGATGATAATGTTACTTGAAATAAGCCAAACACAGAAAAGTAAATGCCACACTCTCACTCACAGATGGAGCCTTAAAAGTTTGATTTCACAGACAGTGAGATAGTGGATGCCAGAGGCTGGCTTGAGTGGGAGGTTAGGGAGGTCGATCAATAGGTAGGAGATTACATTTAGAAATGAGCAAGAAGCTCTGGTTTGCAGTAGGGTGAGTACTGAAGATGAATATGTCTTGAATATTGCTGAAAAGCATTAGAATGTTGTACCAAGAAGAAATGTTAAATGTTCAAGGAAATATATTTACCCTGATTTGAACATTGTATAATATGCACAATATTACAATACCCTGTGCCCTACAAATATGTATAATTTTTATGTATAAGTTAATAAATAGAAAATAAATACTTTCCAGATATATCATGTAGCGTATAAAATGTAACAAGTCTTTTAAAATAGCCTTCTTTACTAATTCATATTTAAATAATGCAATTAAATGTAAGCTCTTATACTTGCTAACCCTTACTGATAGTTGTACAAAGGAAAATTCTTTTAATATTGTAAAATCTTCAAAAAGAGACTGACATATATTATTAATTATAAAATATATTTGTCACAATTATGTGTGAAGCATTATAAAATTAATATAGAAGTGTTAATAACTAGATTTGCTGCTATCTACAAACCACACACTAAGTGGAACTCATTACATATTCAAGATAACATCCAATAGAACCAACCAGGTCCAATGCAGTCATAGGCCAACAGTGAAGTGAAAAGGAAGTCAGGGCAAGTACTGCAGTGGCTAAGGGAAACTTCTAGATGGGGACATGGGGATGGACACTCAATGCAATGAAGTGTAACATTTGGCGATTTTGAGGTGAAAAGTTGATGAACACAGGCATCAGGTTTGTATATGAAAACACTCAAAACACCGAAAGCAGAGTCCTGAGAATTCAGCGGTACTTGAGCGTGATAAAGGGCAAGTGTTAGTTCAGTTACATTATACGACAAACTTATAGTTTATGTTGTTGTTGCTTTTATTTTTTATGTTAATTTCTACCCTTTAAACCATAAATAAACATACATAATTTATAACCTGTTATTTCTTTTGAGTTATATAAAGTAGATGTGAGTCTTGTTAGATGCACTTTAGACAATAACATATCATCACAACACCATATTTTCTGCCCCAATTAATACAAATATTTTTATTTTGGTTACTTCTGAATTTTGGCTTACATAAACAACCCATGCAATTCAGATATTTGGAAATGTAAACAGAAAAAGATAAAAACGGGCTATTTAGAGTAAAATTCTTTCTGTTACTGAGATGTAACAAGTTTGTCATTGATTAAAGGGGTGTAGAGAGCTGTTTTAGGATTACATAGGTGAAGGCTTGTGCTGTTTGGAAATTAATGACAGAGAAGGATGATGGAACTCCTAGACTAAAGCACAGAGGAAATGTAGATTGAGGTGATTCTTTCAGGACCAGACAAGTAATGATTAATTAATGCCTGGAGGACTACCTCAGACCCATGAATATGCAGCCAGTACTAATAGGTCTCAGTGGATTTAAAAAATGATGTTATGTTGGGAGATGGATATGGGGCCGGGAATTCAGGAGGAGTTTGAGTGGTGAGTGTGATCAAAATATATTGTATTGATATATGAAATTTTCAAAGAATAAGTAAAAATATATTTTTAATTACATATTCAAAATATTAGTTGGATTCAACAATTGAAAAATAAATTCAATGCTACCCAGTGCACTTGGCCATAAGCACTTATACAAGAAAGTATGAGTAGGCCATTGCCATCCCTTAGGCTTACAAATAAATAATTCCCTTAAGAGAGTAAAAAAGTAGTGATTAATTAGAGAAGCATAATCTACAAGAGTAAATAAGACTGCATTTGGAACCCAACATCTTCCAAGCTTATTTTTCAGCAGAACTCAGATAAATTTATGTAATTTTTTATCTTCCTGAGGAAATTCTTTAAAAAATAATTTATTGAGAGTTTCAAACATGCATATAAGGTGTTTTGATCAAATCCATGTCCACTCCCTCCCCTCCAAATCCTCCCATATCTCCCTGTCACTTTTTTCTGATGACTTCATGTGCTCTTTCTTCTTCTTTTATGGGGCTTTTTGCTACTCTAACATTCCCCCCTCTGAAGAGGTAACCCTAAAATCTTATAAGGATTTTATAAGAGCTCCCAAATATTTTTGACATTTTTGATCTTTGGAACAGTGTATGCTGCTAAGAGGCCCAAGGACATTTTGACTTTTAGCCAAGAAGCTGGTTACTTTTGGGGGGGGTCTTTTTACACTAACTGCTTAGCCAGTTCCTACCTCCTATTCTTATCACACTATCCTCTGAAGAGTTTACCCAGCTTGCAGATAGGGAATCCAGACACAGACGGGTCTGATTTCTTCCATGCTGAACAGGGATGCAGGCTGAGGCAATTGGGTTACCCCTTCAGTGGGTCTATCTAAAAGACTTCCAAATCATATAACTCTTATTTGTAGGGGGAAAAGAAAGCCCTTAATTGGTGAATAGGATATGTGAAGGAGAATTAAAGGCAAGAGTAATTAGCATTACAAGTTCTAGAGAGGGAACTAGAAAAAAGTCAGAACAGGGCAATTTTCAAATATTCATATGAGAGTTCAGTGGAACTTTTTGACATGATCTTCCAAAAGCATCCCTCTATTGGGTTCCTCCTCATTTTTCTTTTGTCTGCCAGGACTGAACTTAACAGTGATGGATTCAGGATTTGCTTTCAGGCATTTTGATAGCTGTTGCAGTGGTTAGAATCAGTGTCAGTTCCCTCTCAAAGGCTTCTAGATAGGGGGAGAAAACAAATTTAGCCATCATTTTAGAACAATAATGGGTTGTCTCCCTTAGCTACAGGTGGGCATGACAGTAATGCAGACCAAGATTTGAAGTCTTACATCTGAGCAGCACTTTCTGATTAGGAACAAAATCACCAATGAGAAATAATTACCTAAACAACTTTTTATATGAGCTTAAGCCTAATGTCTGGGAAGTGCAATCCCTAGAACTCTTAAAGAAATATACTGATGACTTTACTCTTTGGTTATACTTTCCTTTTGGGTGTTTAAGACCATACAGTTGACCCAAATAAATCAATTTATTTTTACACTTAAGATCATTTGAGGATCTGTTCCTCAGGGGTCACAGGGGTTTGGGAGGAGCCCCTGGCTCCGGTCTTTTATGAGTTCCATCTATGTGACAAGTCAGAGGTCCTACTCGACCATGGCTGGCTTCACTTGGAAGCCTAGAAGGAATGTTTCCTCTGAGTTGACCCTTCTCTTTGTAGACTGGACATTGGTTCCAATCCATCTGTGGGATATCCATGTCCTTGTTGATGCAGAGAACTCACCACAGTTGCAGGATATTTTGAGAGATGTTCCATAGTCCCCTAGAACTTAGTCGGCCTTGGAGGGCAAGGGGCAAAATTTGTCCTTTAAGGCCCTCTTGCCAGATTAGTATAGGCCTCCAAAGTATGGATGTTAAACATCCAATAAGGTTAGTTCCACCAGTCTGTACTTTTAATTACCATGTGCTATGTAGATAAAGCTTGGGTAAAAAACCAAATGTTCTCAGATAAACCTTGTCTCTCTCTCTCTCTCTCTCTCTCTCTCTCTCCTTAAACTAGTTGACTAAACAATGACCTTAGAAATTTTAAGATTATGTGTATATTATTTTTGTCTCATCCTTTATTTATCATAGGAAACCTACACACACCTTTATCACTTGCTTAGGCTTTCCTTACTGAGGAACTTTTCAAATATCATTTAAAGTTTCTTGATGTTTTACTGAAAAGATAATACATATTTGGAATGATAAAGACTTGTAGGAAATTAAGGAAATTTTTTAGAAAATTCATTGTATATATAGTTTTTTAAAATATTTATTATTTATTATTTTTATTTTACGTGTATGTGTGTATTGCCTGCATATATGTAAGTGCAGCCATGTCATCCAATGCCTGCAGAGGACAGAAGAGGCTATCGGATCCCCTGGAACTGGAGTTACCAAAAGTTGTTAGCTGCCATGTGGGTGCTGGAATTTGAACCCAGGTCTTCTGCAAGAACAACCAGTGTTCTTAACTGCTGAACCATCTCTCCAGCCCCTCATTGTATATATTTTTAATTAGACTAACATCATAAAGGAGTAAGTGTGCATATTCTTTAAACATAATTAAGAAAAAGATCAGATATTTTATGGTAGCTATCACATTAGATATATGAATTATCATTTTCAATCAGTAAACAAGAATACTTAATATAACAGCAATTCTTTGGGCACAAACAATATAATACAATTTATACTCAGTATAAACTCTTATACTGAGGACCTGCCCACAGCAAATAGGTAAAAGCCATTATGCATTTTACAATAACATTAAAGAAATATACAAAAGGATTATCATCCCCTGCATGGCAGAGGTGTATGACTAATATCTTAGTGTTATAGAGCTGTTGGTTACAACATTAATAACTAGTTCTTCCACTTTGAATTACATGATATTTGTGAAATCATATGTATTCTAGAATTAATGAGTATCTTGTAAAGATATCATAAAATAATTGAATAATTTTAAACCATTTTTATAACATAGAGTTATAAGGAAAATTCAATGACACACATAATATCTTGTATACAGTTGCAAAATGCAGCATAACACCATTCTAAAAAATATGAACATTAACAAAATCCTACCTTACAGTTGAAAAAAATCAAAACACATAGAGAGTAATGACTTTCTGATGATCCCTGACAATGCCATGGACAGAAGCTAGAATAAAATGATATTTCAGGGTCTAGAGTGATGGCTCAGTAGTTAAGAGAACTTACTACTCTTCCAGAGGATCTGGGTTCAGTTCCCACCACCCACATTAGGCAGCTCAGAGCCACCTGTAACTCAAGTTCCAGGAGATCTGATACTCTCTAGTGGACTTCACGTATATCTGTACACATGTGGTGCACATAAATAAACTCATGCACACACACATATATGTAAAAATAAATAAATCTTTAAAAAAATTAAAAATTTTACTTAGCTTAAAGAAGTTACACATTTCTTTGTTCTTTCTGTTTTTGTTTGTTTGTTTGTTTGTTTGTTTGTGTCTTTTAACAGGGGTCTCCATGTAGCCCCAGCTGTCCTGGAACTCACTATGTAGAACAGGCTGGCCTTGAACTCACAGAGATCCACCTGCCTCTGCGTTCCGAGTGCTGGGATTAAAAGCGTGTGCCACCACAGCTGGCTGAAGTTATATATTTCTTACAACAAAATATATGTTATTTTTGGCAAAGAAACCCTGTTTTTGAAGTTTCCACATTTAAAGTCACAGGACAGATAGAAAATATCTATTCATATAATTATAAAAAAGAAGGGAGACTTTTAGGTAAAATATTTTATTGTTATTAAGAATAAGAATGTAATCATGGTTATAAAAATAACAACTTTATTAACTACAGACTATAATACAAGTCATCACCACAGTGTTCCCTTTCTGGAGTAAGCATCCAGCTCTACCACTCAATAGGCAGCTTATCATTGTCTTATTTACACAGACAACAGTCATAATATCCACAGCATTCCATTTTCAGTTTCCTAAAGACAGAAACTTTCTGTGCAAATGGAAATGAACCTACATAAAAGTGACACTGTCAAGAGTTAAGGATCCAGGATGTTTTAATAGCTTTTTGGTTTGTATTAGTAAATTCTTGGTTCTAAATTCAGTTAAATTTTGAAAGATAAATTCTTTCTTGGACTTAATCATGAACAGTAATTTTTTAAAAATTATGTATTTAAAAAAGGCAAATATGTTGCCTTTGTACTCAAATTCATTATATTTTATGAGCTTTCTATAAATATAAACAAGTGGTTCTAAAATTAAAATGAATGGAAGTAGTTATTTTTGAACTTCAGTAACTCAATTTAAGGTTTGCTTTTTCTTAGCATGAGATCACATTAAAACTTTTTATTTCAAGTTCTGTAAGTTACCATGCTAGCATTTCTTTCAAAAAAAAAAAGAAATAGAAACAATAAGAAAATGCCTCATGGTAATTTTTCACTCCTGACAGTGCTCTTTTCAAGAGAATGAAACATTCACTTTGTATAGTACCATTGGTACCAACAAGAAATATCCACAGGAATAAGTGAAATACAATTTTGCCATCACATGCTATTATTGTTATTTTTCTTGCCTTCCAGTGTCTCTCATTCTTATAGTTTGAAACACTCAGATAGCAAACAAGAGCCTGTTAATACTAGAGACTGACTCGGTATAAACTCTTATACTGAGGACCTGCCTACAGCAAATAGGTAAAAGTCATTACGCATTTTATAATAACATTAAAGAAATATACAAAAGGATTATCATCCCCTGCACAGCAGAGGCTTATGACTAATAGTTTTACATTTCTATTCCTGGTAGACATAAGAAAATGTCTACAATTATAACAGTGTATAACCGTTATTCAGTCAAAACAAAACCAACCTTGAAGCTCTTAATTTAAAAGGCCCTCTTGTCCATGATGCAAAATAAAATATAATTCTAGATGAACAGAGCTTTTGATTTCTTTTATCTTGAATTCTTTTTCATAGAAAACCATCCAATACACAGTATCATTTATCAGATGACTTTACCCTCTCCTAGCTAGTAAGACATTAAGGATTCTGCTCACGGTTAACACTAACCACTTCCCTCTATTGCAAAGGAACCCTCAGGGAGAGTTGCTTTGTGCACCATGGTTGCTGATTTATTGATGTTGTGCTTGCCCTTTAATAAAATAGAAAACATTGATTCCAAAGTATCTGAAAACTTAGCTGTATTTTGTATCTAGATAATTCCTATTTTTCTTTCCACAGATATTTATAGGAAAATACATTAAAAGAAGTATTGTAAAATGTCAGTATTTTGAAGTATCAATTGTTACAATAGTTTTATCAATAAAATTTACATGTGACTAAAATTTAGCCAATCCAGTAAGAAGAAACTATGAAAAGTACTTTAGTATTTTAACAATATATATTTTTTAATTTCTGTGTTTGTTAAAATTATGTACTATAGAAGGGAAAGAAAAATGTAATGAATAAAAGGATGTGGCCAGGCAACCAGTTTGATCTCTCTGCTTCACTGTTTCTTGAGACGGGGCTTGTATTATTACAAACATATATGTGCACATATATATGTACATATATATCACAGTTTTGTAATAATTTCTGGATTTGTTTTCCTATACTCTATGAACTAAATCTCCCATAAATTTAAAGCCACTTTACTCTATCTTGAACAGCATACATGGTAACATCCTAGGGCATTGTTTGGCTCTTTGACCTAAAGATGATTTAAGAGACCAAAATCTGAAAAATAGGAATCCTGTATTCAAAACACTCAAATAATAAACTTTGAATTTTCTTAGTTCATATGGGAAGACTGTGAAAATTTAGAACCTGTTTTATTATTCAGTATTTCATGTCTTGATAAATATATGACTGTTAGCAAGTCATGGCACATACAATAATAAATATAATTTGCTTGTCAGTAAGCAGAATATAAAATTTAAATGAATATTCCTCATGACTTTAGGAAAGAGCTTTGCTGAAAGAAATAAGATAATATGAAGAAATCTTGATAAAATAACTGACTTAGAAGATTCAACCATACTTTTAAAAATAATTCACTAAAGAATTTAAGAAAACTAGTTCTACTTTGTTTTCATATTTTTCCCATGACTAACCAACTAAGAATTTCCAGATTGAGGAATGTATTTTGACTATTTTTCCTCCAAAATATGTATAATTTAATGAAGGAATATTCATAAAACTTTACAGACATGGAAATTATGTTAAATATATATTTTTTCAATTTAAGGAGAATGAGCTAGAAGCCAATCAGAGTAACAAGTTTTGAAATTAACCTATTTAAATATAGTTTTAAAGACAAAGACACTACTAAATGTATTCAATAAGACACACGTTTGAGAATGTAAGAAACAATTCAGGAAAATAGATCTTCAAATAGCATGCATAAATAAGTAGCCCCAAATTTGGAAGGAAGAAATAATACAAATACACATATTATTTTTTTCCTTTTAGGAATTACAAAGCACATGAAATAAGTAGAATAATAAATATTAATAAACATCTATGGTAGGCACTATTTAATTCAATGTTTTCTGCTCTCACTTTAAATGATTACCAGAGGAAGTCATCTATAGATATGTACAGAGGATATTCACTTCTACCTTGCAACTTTCCTGAATGTTTTCATTGACCTTTAGGACATTTTATATTTTTCTTGAAGTATAATTATAGATACATATCTCTAAAATATTTAGAGATTACACTAGATACACCACAATTTGGACTGTATTATATACCACTTGTGTACTCAGTCATGTGTCATGGGTACATATGTTTTTGGAAAAGGATATTTGTGTGCCAGTTTGAAGAGTACATAGTGTGTAGAAATGAATGAACTATAAGATGTGACACATGAAACATAATAAAATTTAACACAGACTTACAACTTAAGAGTACAATGTGTAAATTGTTTTGGTGAGGTTAAAATAATGTTTAACTTATGATTTACTGATCATTATGAGATTAACCTGAAAAGCAGCATAGAGTGATTAAGTGACCATTTTGTTTAAATCTTTTATATTCTAGCATTTATACCTTTTTATTTTTTAAACCATTCAAGTATCTTCAGGAGAAATGTTACTGCACTTACTGGTACCTCACTTCACTTCAACATTTACAAAATAGCACTGACAAACAAAACAACAGAAAACATCCAAATATATTAATGAGCATCTTAACACTCAGGACACTCAAGTAGTTGTTTTAGATTTGTTTTAGGTGACCTTTTAATCTTGAATTCTCTGAAATCCTCATGAAAAACTATCATATGTGGAAAGATGTTTCAAGAGTGGTTACTTCTGCTATGGCTGTTGCACCTTGTATGTTAAAATTACTTTGTGTATCCACTTTGCGTAATATGCCACTCGGACAAAAATACCAGGACGATTAGGGATGGCACATCCACGTCCAGGAACAATGACACCGAGAACCATTCTCATTTTATGTTGTTCACAAATAAGTGGACCACCATAATCCCCCTAGGGAGTAAAGATAGAACAACAATGTATTATTTCAGAAATAAAAAGCAATATTAATTCTCCAACTGCACCCACTCTTGCAGCTCAAGTGTATAGTAGTTCAATAATGTCAATTTTACATTAATTTTGGTGTTGATATTCAACATATATTCAATATAGAAAAAGTAAAAAATGTAGATAATAGCAAGATATAAAGAAATCTCCTTACAATAACATGATATTAATGATTAGTTTGCATTATATTTTCTCTTCTTTCTAAAACTCTCCCTTCTCCCAACAGTTGATCTTACCAAGTTACTATTTAAAAAACTTAAACTTGAAAGGATCATTTTATTTATTATTTGGAAACTGCTTTTTCAGGAAAGAAATATTCCTCCACTCACTATTGATATTAGCAAATAATATAGCTAGGTTTTATGCCTTCTCTCTGGAGGGTAGTCTGATTTCAAGGCTAAGGAGGGTAGTCTGATTTCATATCTTATATGACAGCATTGTTATATCGTCAGATCAAGACAGATGACAAGTGAATATGTATTAATTTGTATGTATACATATACTGTATATATGAATAGAAAACCATGTTAAATATATGAATATGCATATTCATATTACATAGAAAGTTATACATAACTATTGCAACTGTGCTGCATAATTTTTATGTGCCATGCAAGCCTTAAAGAATACAGTGACAGGGCTGGAGAGATAGCTCAGTGGTTAAAAGCGCTGGCTACTCTTGGAGAGGACCTGGGTTCAGTTCCCAGCACCCACTTGGTGGCTCACAACAATCCATGACTTCAATTCCAAGAGATCAACCATCTTCTTCTGACCTCCACAGCATTGTATGTACTTGATATACTTACATGCATGCAGAAAAAACACTCACATGCATAAAATAAAAATAAATAATGAAATTGAACAATTTTTAAAAAGAACACAATGACTACCTTTGGACATCTTTATATATAAAAAAGTTCCAAACTCTCTTTATTTTCCCCTAGAAGTGACATAGTAAAAAAATTGCTGCAAAAGTTTTCTCTGTGTTGTGTATAGAAAAAAGAGAAGCTTTATTTTTTAAGTGGGAAAATTAAGATTGACTTAAAGTTAAATGTCAAACAGCACAGAAAACATTTATCTTAATATTTTTGTATAAATTAGGCCCCATTAAGGAATAAAATTGATGTTTAAATAATACATCAGTGATTCCTGATATGAACTATTCAAAATAACTGTCTTTAGATACTTTTGGTGGATGTGATCCTATCACTACCATATAAATATTTAGGAGCATTTTCTCCAAATTTATTTTAGTTATTAAACAGCCAAATGCCAGATGAGTGTGAAGTGAGGAGGAAAACTTGGAGGGAAGGAGAGATGAAAGGATGGGGGAACTGACAGGATTACTTAAGAACCGGTGAGTATTCAATAGGATAAATGCCTTGAGATGACAGGACATCAATGTAAGGTGAAGTCTTTTCAAAGAGATTAAAAATTGGAGATATGGCTTAAAAAGACAAAAAAAATCAAGAGAAAATCAAAGAAACTAAAAACATACACAAAAAGAAACATAGAGAAGGTGATTTCTGGAAAAGAGTTGTGAAGACTTTGGTGATGGTAATGGAGAGGCAGACTGACTCTAGAGGACCTGCATGAGCCTGTCTAATTTGAAACAGCTCACAGAGCTCTTGGGATTTACAAAGAATTGTGTGTGTTCTCCTTGCATCCCCTCATTATATTGTATTAATACTCATTTTCTGGCAAAAACCAAATATGAAAAAATTATTTGTAAACACATAATCATTTTTAAGCAGTTATGAAAACACTGTAACTCAATAATCATTTTCGTTTCAGGAATAAAACCTCAGAGAACAATAGTGTATATATTCTGTACTTAAGACATGCATTCTCTTACTTATTAACAAATCTCTCACTATTGTCAAATTCAGTGCACAGAGTATTCCAAAACATCACAATGAAGAAGCTTGCAGAACATGTCTTTCACATTCAAAATATATCTAAAATGATAGTTTAACAGCTTGTTCATGTACAACAAGGACTGGAACCATACCAAGTTGTAAGAACAGTTGCCTAACAAATGAAAATATTCAAGTTCTTAAAATCACTAACTTTGACCTTTTCACTTTTTTAAATAGAATTTCCCCAGGCACACAGTCTAACCCAAGCACCCTTAAGAATTTAAAAACAGAAATGCACCTCTTAATATTATTAATGAGGTTCATTTAGGGAGATTGGGGAAAATCAGAAAAATTTAGAAAAACATTAGAAAACTGATTGGCTGCTTCTAATCTGAACAGCTTCCCTAAGATTTTTGGCTATGTTTGTTTATTGTTCTTTTGAGACAAATGTTTTCCAAGTTTGTTTTAAATGAAATATGGGCTGACTCACTATTCATTTAAAAGAAATGCACAAAAGTTACACAGGGTCATCTTTGCAGTTCCCTTCTCTGAGTGCAGGTTGGTACATAAGTATTTCTTTTTGATAAAAATAAACAAAAACACACAGGAAAACAAACCACCTTCCCCACCTTCAATCACTCTTTACTAAAGAGCTTCCTTTTTACCTCACATGGTCCTGATCCAATCTTTTCAGCTCCAGCACATAATTCAGACTCACTCAGAGTCACCTTCCCTTGATGGTACTGACTGCATTTCTCATTCCCCATGATGTAGAGATGTGCTACTCTTAATAAACCATCCGAGTTGATCACTGGAATTGTGCAAAAAAAAAAAAATATATATATATATACATATATATATATATATGTTAAGGAGCACTGAATAAAGGCAAATAAAACAAAAACAGAAGATTCTTATATGTAAAGTAAGCATGATATTGCCTCATCTCTTAAAAAGTAGCTTACATCCAGTGTAGCCCCAGCCATAAACACTGCAGGTAGTCTTTTCAGGAATTGTGCAGCCATAATTAGGTAAATCGATGGTACTGACAAAACCATCTAGGACAGCAGGTCTGAGAAGAGAAAATACAACGGTGAGTTCTCTGTGGGATTCAAGTCAACAGAAACTTATGAAATTTAGAAATAATGCAGTCTTGCTTATTAAAACAATAGAAAAAGACTATCTAATATATAGTGACAAAACTTGCAACAGATCATAATCATTTACTTGCTAAACTTAATAAAAAAATTTTATTGTGCTAAGAAGCACTATCTTAGTTTTTCTAAGCTATCAAATAGTTGCTTAGTAAATTTCAGGGTTTTTATATATTTTTATGAGCATGAGTGTATTGCCTGCATGTATGTGAGTGCACCCCTGTTTTGCAATGCTGCAGAGATCAGAAGAGGGTGTTGGATTCCCCTGGAACTGGAGTTAAGGACAGTTCATAGCCACCACATTGGTGCTGCTAATCAAACCTGTGTGCTCTGCAAAAGAAGTCAATGCTCTCAATCACTGAACCAACTCTCCAGCTCATTAGTTTCAGTTTTTAGCTGGTAAGACTTGTGCCAAATTCCACTATTGATATTTTAAAACTATATGAATACCTCTATCTACACATATGCACATGTCATGTATATGACATATGGGATAATAAGAAAGTTACATGATAGATAAAGAGACTCATGGTTGAAGAAAATGTTTCAACAATTCTTGTTTCCATCAAGCATAATTTTTAAAAATCCTCTCCAGACTTACTTCACAAGCTTCAGCAAAACCAGATCTGACCCTTCAGGTCCGTATACCAGCTGGGAAATGTTTAGGACCTGTTTGTGTTTTTCCTCTCCTTTTCCATGAACATCATGAATTCCAAGCCAGGCTTCATAATCTTTCAGGTCTTTGTTTCTAAGCAGAGAATTAGCATGCAAGTTATTTTAAATTATTTAATATTATTCATTTCTGCTGTCACTTTAGCTTATAAGGAGAGATAAACACCTAGCTCTTAAATTTGATTCAAAATACGACACAGAGCAACACATTTGCTAAGGACATTTGAAATGCTACAGGTGTATTGAAGCAGAGAAAGCTTTAAGGTGCAGAATTCTAAAGGACTATTCATTTAAAAATACTTTTAATTACACTCACTGGAAACTAAGTCACTTGCAAAATATCTCAGAAGTGCATATATTTGTTTCATCACTAATGTTGAAATTTTTAACAAAATGAAAGCGACACAGGAGAAACAGGAGGAAAGCTGTGAGTGTTGCCTGCCTCTTTAGTGTTCCTATAGGCTAACTTCCATTGAAAGTGATTCCCAGGTTATACACAAAGATCCAGAGAAGCCTGTTGATACCGGAAAAAGTAATTCTCAGAAATTCTGAGCAGAAGGTTGGAACAGATTATTTTTGCTTGTTTTACCTAATTTAAACAATTACTTTTCTCAAGTAAGGTCAAGGCCAATCACAGAAAGTGAGCTGAACGAGCACTAACTAGAAGGAGTCCATAAACTCAAAATTTAAAAAAAAAATTTATTATTTTTATTTTATGTCTAAGTATGTATTCCCTGCATATATGTGAGTGCAACTGTGTCGTACAATTCCATGGAGGTCAGAAGAAGGCTTTGGATTCCCCTGGAAGTGGAGTTAAGGACGGTTTGTAGTTGCCATGTGGGTACTGGAATCGAACCTGGGTCCTCTGAAAGAGCAGCCAGTGCTCTTAACTGCTGAGCCATCTCTCCAGCCCCAAAGTCAATTTTTTATAACTAATTTTTAAAAGGAACAGCCAACGAGATGGATTAGCATGTAAATGTGCTTGCCTCCAAGCCTGATAATCTGAGTTCCATCCCTGGGGCCCACATGGTAGAAAGAACTGACTTCCTCAAATTGTCCTATGACTCCCACATCCATGCTGTAGGGTGCACAAGAAACACACACAGAAACACACACACACACACACACACACACACACACACACACTCACACACACACACACACACACCTTTTCAAAATTTTAAACAAAATTAAAGGATTCAACTCATGCTGGCAAGCCCCTGTAAAATAAATGCACATACCATGCTTAACAGAAAAATAGAAGGCATACATATTCTAAATTCTAAAACAAATATTGATTTAAAAAACACTTTACCTAGCTGGAAAACACTGTCTTGCAGTAAGAACCCAACTTTCCTTTATCAATGATCCTCCACAGATATGTTTATTTCTATGACAAGAGAAAAAGGAAAAAGTAACATCTGTGCAGAAAAGTGTCTGCCAATTAGTGCACAACCTACAGCTTCATTTGTCAAAAATAAATGAACTGGCAAGGAAATGAAGAAATCGGCTTAATTAGAGCAATATGAGCAGAAGCTTTTTTATCTGAAGAGTGATTCCAGCATTAAAGATTTTTCATAATGTGACTATTCTTTCAAGTATATGGCATCAAGTTCATAATATAAAGATACAGCCATTACACACCAGTATTTACTCCCAACACTCACCTTTATGCACATGTCCCTCTACACATTGCAAATGTGGGATAATTAGAGTGAATAAAAGTATTTAAAACTCAGCATTTGATTATGATAGATGCAAATTAGAGGTTTTATTGAGCAACTCTAAAAGCTATTCGGTGGCAGCAATTCTTTTTACTTTAGCACTAGTCCCTTCTTTCTCAGCAGTTACTGGTTTTTCTTTTTAGTGGTGCCATAGATATGCAAGGGCCTTACACATGCTAAGAAATTGTTCTACACTGAACTACATTGTCCTCACTCTAGCTTTGATTCAATAAAATACAACTGAGCTTGAACAAATCTGGCAAGTGCAAGGTCAATGATATGCTTCATTTGTGAAAGTAAAATAACTTTGCAAGACAAATCATCTAGGAAATCATACAGTAGTGGGAGAGAAGAATAAGTACTAGGACATTTATTTGCTGATTTCAAAAATCTCTAAATTCATTCCTTTTTGGCAGAACTGTGGAAGGACTACAACTCTTTACAGTTCAGATTTCCAAGGAGTACAGCTGCTCGGTCCTTCAGAGGGTAACAGTAGAAGAGCCTCAGATGAAGACTGTATTTATTTATGGCTTTACCACACAGGAGGATGACAGTATATGTTGAGTTTTAACTTCTGTTCCCTTCAATATGTGCTTTGGAAAAACAACCAAACAGCTGTTGTTACTAAGAACTTGGATTGAAAAGACCCTGCAGAATAATTACACAGGATATAAAAGTTGCAAGATCAGACATTAATTCATATTTTCCATATTTAATTTTATAATACAATTATTAAACTTGCTATCATTGTATAATTTGAATATGCAATTAGTTCTTTTAAAAATATTTTATTATTTTTATTTTGTGTGTATGAGTGTATTGCCTGCATGTATGTGAGTGCACCCGTGTCCTGCAATGCCACGGAGGTCAGAAGAGGGCTTTGGATTCCCCTGGAACCAGAGTTAAGGATGGTTCATAGCTGCCATGTGGGTGCTGGGAATCAAACCCGGGTCCTCTGCAAGAGCAGTCAGTGGTCTTAACCACTTAGCCATCTCTCCAGCCCCAGAATATGCAATTAATTCTTAAGATCATTGAGAAATAATAAAGATTCTGTATCTGAGATAATTATTAAATCAAAACCATTCAACTATTAAAATAGGTTATTAATTTTAATAATAAAATATTCTAAAATTGCTATTTTTTCATTTCAGTGATGTCACAAACAAAAAGACAAATGCATAATTTGTGCAAATATGTATAAACATCTTAGAAAATAAAATTATAATATTATAGACTAGAAAATTAATATATGTACCACAGCTATCTTAGTGACATTAAGGTGTAAGTAGGTCTTTAGTGTCATTGTACCCTAGTTCATCAAAATGAGTGTCACCTGGAATCAGTGTCAATGGCAGAATATATGGCAGCTTCGTGAAAACTCACAAAGGTTATGTGGGCACATGCTGTAAAGTCCAGGGGATAGAGTATGGATGACAGGATCAGTCCCCCTCACCTCCCCAGCTGAGTGCCTTGGGAGGGCACAGTCTTCGTGACCACATGTAATCTTATGTGGCAAATATGCTTTTACAAATAGACTATATATGATTTGTGATGACTAGTAATTACCTGTATTTTAAGCTAACCATCCATCCTACATTTGTTCGTGTTGGAATGCCATTTACAACTCGCAGTTGTTTTGTTTTGGCACAAGATATTACAGGATCTAAAAACAAACCACAACATTTTGTCAAGACATTTCCCAATGCTCCATGCCCTTTAGTTTTCTTAAGTTCAATGACAGCTAGACAAATGTAGCTACTGAGACTATATTAAAACAACATTTTGTACAAGAATATTGTATAACCACAGTTGTACATCAACCCCATGGCATTTCCTGTTCTCATTTTTGTTGTTGAGTGATACCAAAAAACTAATCAACCTGAGGCAGACAGGCTTGTAGAGATAGTGATGATGGCTTTGCTCACCAAGCACCAAGAACAAATTCAAGTCCAATGCTAATGCGTTTTCTTCAATAACCTCAACGTTAAAAGAAATAATCAGAGTTGGGGGAAAATACAAAGCTGTGGCTATTCTGAATTTGCACAGCAACAATGTAGCGCTATTTTGAAATCTGTTACCAGCATTATCTTTATGGAATGCATGTATTAATGGCATTACTATAACCAGATCATTATGTGCAAATGTCCTAATTCAGACTCTTGGGAATCAATGTTTCCTTGACCCTCTGCTATGTTTCTTATCTTTTTTCTTGTCCTCTGTCCATAGTCTATATTAGATTTCCACTTGCTTCCTCAGCCTGGGGCATAGCAGGTAGGTTTTTAAAAACAAAATATTTGAATAACTTCTTTCTGACCAACAAATATGTGAGCAATCAAAAACAAGTGCTTCTAACATTCTTATTCTAAGGATTAAGTGGACATCTCAGATGGTGTCATTTGTTGCCCTAACAGACCACAGATATTTGAAGATATTTATAGGCAGAACAGAATAGGAATATTAAGAACTGTCCAAAACCTGGTCTCTTTATTTCTATTTTTAGGAATCTAATGTCTTTTGGAAAGTGATGTATATATTTGTGGTCCATTGTATTCATCCTCCCCCAAATCAAAAACATTTAACTGTTCTTTCCAAAGTTATATGCAATTCCTTCGACTGTTCCACAGCTACAAGGAAATGTGTATTTTAAAATAAAAGCAAGTAAGAGCTGCAGAAATGGTCAGTGCATACCACTCTTGCAGAAGACCAGAGTTTGGTTGCCAGCACCCACATCAGGTGGCTGACTACCACATATAACTCCAGCCCCAAGGTATATGATGCCCTCTTCTGTTCCTTTTGGCAACTGCACTGAAGTGTACATACTACCCACACAGACACTCATGCATACACATAAACATGTACAAAAATACCCTGTCTCAAAAAACAAAAACAAAAAGCAAGGTCAGCAGTTTCTGAGGAACTACACTTGAACATCAGAGACTGTCCTCTGCCTTCTCCTCCATATGCATGGGTCATGTGTGCACGTGCTGAACACTTGTCTCTACACACACAACACACACATACACACACACACACACACACACACACACAACTGAAGCTCAGAGGGAGAAATCCAGACATAGAGTTGTATCTGTGAAGCAACTACCACTCCTCTTCCTGCTTTGCTTAATTGTTGAAATGCATTGAAAAAAATAAAAAATAATAAAAAAATAAAATAAAAGCAAATAAACTGACTTTGTAAAGGACGCTATTATAGTGGCTAAATACTTTATATAACCCAAAGAGTTACTCGTAACTTTCTTTTCTGAATTAACTTTTAACACATCCTGTTTTTGAAGAAAATGAAACCATTTGTGACTCAAAAAAAAGTCAAATATACTTGACAACTTGAAGATTACTTACGGTCCAAATTGACAATTGTAGGGGTGGTATCACCTTCACCTGTAAAAATAAA
>NW_008334020.1:1628997-1630509 GCF_000622305.1 Nannospalax galili
GTTTCAAATATTGCAGGACCTAGGTTCAATTTCTAGTATCCACATGGCACCTAACAACCATCAATAACTTGAGTTCCATGGAATCCAACACTCTCTTCTGGCCTTTGAGGTCATTGCACTCATGTGGTGCACTTACATACATGGAAATAAAACACTCATACACATAAAATAAAAATAATAAGTAAAATTTTTAAATGGATAATATACAAAAACTCTTGAAATAATAATAAAATATAAATGCAATACAACTTTTCTGAGTAAGTCTATGTAACTTTTACTATTCAACATTGTGAGCATATGTGTGTTGATTCCACATAATGTGGACAAGGCCTTGTTTATGAATGTGAAGGCTCCAGGTGGGTCTGGCCTCATGACTTTGGCAGACTGCATTCTGTGAAGCAGTCAGGGCCTACCTCATTCCACGAGACTCAGCACTGCACACCATGGCCACTCTAAAAGCTAGCACCAGATTCACTATTGTTTCAGTGGAGATTTTATACAGATCAATGCTTCTTTTTACTATAATTTGAACCATTTACTTCTTCTGAAAGCTACTTTTATTTATAGTTGATAGATAGTTGAAAATGTACATGCTTTATAAATCTCTAAAAGAATTATGGAAAATAGAAATTAATGTCAGTTCTACAAAAACAGGGATAAATAATTATATTTTGTTGTTAGACTATTCCAACGATTAGCTTTTCCAGATGTTTGTAAAAAGAAAATAAGTATAGTAAAAAGAAAACACTGGAAACTACACATAATTCTACCTGAACTCTCATGAGTTACTCCTTTTCCTTGACCTCTCTACTGGGGTTTAATTGCTGCAAAAAGAAAGGCTTAAAAGATGCTAAGGCTTTCAAAATACTTGTACAATAATGAATGAGACACAAGACATTTCCTGAAGCTTAATGTCTTAACTGTTCAGAATTGATGGCATAGAGTTCAGCCAGGCATGGTTTAGACCCAGCTGGTCATTAATCCCTGGAAATGCCCTAAGCTAGGATAATCCAGCAACAAAACAATAATGACACATGGACGCCTTTGGAATGCAAATGTGATTGTTATTTATGAGAGCACTTGAGAGAATTAATGTACACTAAAGAGTTTTTATTTATGTTCCTGTTCCAGATCGAGGTATTATAGGTGGACAAAGGTACAGGCAAACATAAATTTCATCATTTCCCTTTGTCTTTATGCAAGGGGGAAAGCTTCCTAAGAGTCAGCTGAGGTGAAGTTTGTCAGTTCACAGTACAAAGTAGGATTGAAGCAGTGTATAGTAGCTAGAACATCAAGGATATTGGTTGGTCTACTCAAGTTAATTATTTAAAATGCACTTAAAATGTTTTAATAATTCTATATTTATTCCCTATGCTGTCACAGGAAAAAGTAAAGTATATATCCTACTGTAAACTGCACACTAAATTTATTTCTAAGCATTTGACTAATAGTTCTACTAGTGATCAGTCCATGATGGTGCCTTGCTAAAATATTTAAAGTTGGAAATGTTTC
>NW_008334020.1:1630554-1651686 GCF_000622305.1 Nannospalax galili
ATATATATATATATTTGTTTTTCCATGCTCACTTGGAGCCCAACACTGAAAAGTATTCTCCAGGGTATTTTCATCTCACTCCCAAATGCTATCCAAACTTCTCATTTCACTTTCCTCACCCAACCTGCCCTATTATTCACATTTGAAAAGTATAGGATATAAATATTATCCCATTGGTTCCAATTAAACCTAAAGGAAAGCATGTCCGTGATAAAACTTTTGCCTAAGGAGGATTAGAAAAGTGTATGTGTGGATGCATGTGCGTGTGCATGCATGAGTGCGTGTGTGTGTGTGTGCGTGGGTGCATACGTTTGAATATGGCATAGGGTCTTGTTTAAAACACAAAGAAATCTCATATACTATAGTTAGAATTTGCAATTCAAATTCAAAATGTTATGAATATCACATATGTTTCTAAGCAAACGTCTATGTTCTCCTTGCTTATGCTGTCTTATAATACTTACTTTAATGTTTCTCTTCTATACCATAAAGCACTTTAGTTTAAGAAATGATGTATAAGTTATTTTGGTATACTTAGCATACTACAGGATTTTGTATAAAAGACTAGCTCAACAAATATTATAAAATAATGAATAAATACAAATAAAAGAGAAGTTTAAGTTTCTACTTATCATGCAACAGATTCTGTTTTCAATAGCCCAGTAAAACTTTCGTTACAGAATTCAAAAACAAAGAATGTGTGTGATATGTAGGTAAGTAGCTTGCGTAAGGCTCTATGGAGTCGTGGAACTGGGATTCCTGCATAGGAAATCTGTGTTGAAGTGCTTATCCCCACTACTGTCAGCCCTTAAGTCTTTCTAAAGATAGTATTAACTAGGTGTGTGTGTGTGTGTGTGTGTGTGTGTATACATTTCTTCATTTTTACATATTTGATAAGGTCCACATTATATGCTAGATATGATTTTATAAGTTTTTTCATAAAAGCAATAAAAATCTACATATTTTGTGAGAGAAATGTGCAGTGTAAAAATGATGAATGTTGTCTCTGAGGTTAAATAAATAATAAGAGCTCAAATCTTCTAAAGATAAATTTTATTAGCCTTTCACCAGGCTTGTAAATAAATCCAAGCTATAAATACATGTTGGAAAAATGACACTGTAAAAATATTTATTGAAATTAATGTTCAGTATACATTGAAATAAAAATGAGTTATCTGTAACAGCATTTAATCAACCACTAGCAACACCCTGATATCTTTCAACAGCACATTAATGATCTGTAGTTTGAAGATGTCAGTTGAAGAACCTTTCTGAAAACTTTAAAATCATGAGTTCTACCTGCCTTCTTTAAGCTTACAAGCCAAACCACAGGCCCTGCATCACTACAGGGTCTTTTCCACTTATCCATACATTTGTGCTCAGCTAAATTAGACTTAACAGGAAAATAACTATGACTTGTTTAAAAATCCAGATCATTTTTTTCTTTCTTCTCACATCACTTTCTTCTTGTATCTATAAGCCTTTATTCTCAATCACAGAGACTGAAAAACGGAGGGTTGTGTATTTAGTGAAGAGGGATTGTCTAGCATGAATGAGGCCTTGTGTTTACTCTCCAGAACCATTAAAAATAATACTATGAACGTGCAACAATGGTGACAGCATGCACAAAAATCATGTTGATTCAATCAGACAAAATCCCAGAATAGCATGAAAGAAATGGGCATCAGGCCCCACCCCTTGCTGAGAGTAGTCTTCTATAAGGGAGTGAGTCTATACAGGCTGACTAGACTCCAGTGGATGAACTTGAACAGAGGGACAACTGAGTAAAAATGCTTGACCAGATGGTACATGGTCGTATGACAGAATACATGAAATCCTGTAGGAGGGAGGGGGTTTGAAGGGGGGAAAGATGGGAGAAGAGGGTCTAAATTTCATTAAGATCTATTATATTTAATGCATAAAAGTGCAATATAATATTTTTAAAATCATTTAAAAATATTTTTGAGTGCTAGTCTCTGGTGAAGTAGAGTGGTTTGCTTGACTTGTTTCAGTGTTGAATTGTGGAAGTTAATATTTTTAGGATCTAAAAAGCAAAAATTCAAAAAATTCAGATCATTAGGAAAAGTCCTGATTAACATGAAGACTCTGACCAGAGCTGAGGAAATAAAAAATATTACAGCAAGAAATACAGTTTCTTTGCAAATATATAAGATATTTATTTACTGTTATAAATAATTTCCCTCCATCATGAAACAAGTTTGTATTTCCAATTAATGGGAGAAATCACTGCTTTAATTCAGAACTGTTTTTGCAAAGAATATAGATGGGTTTACATTTCATTGTTCGAAGCAACTTTATTCCTTAAACATGTTTCTTCTTAACACTTTTATTATTATTATTTCATGTGTGTATGTGTCTTTCTCCATGGATGTGTGCATGTAAAATATGTGAGTGTGGGCATGGATATACCATAGCACATGTGCAGAGATCAGAAGACAGCTTTTGGGAGTTGATTCTCTCCTTCCACAACAGGATCCAGGGACTGAGCTCCTATCATCAAGCTTACTTGGCAAGCACTTCTACCATGGAGCCACCTCACAGGCCCTAGAATACCTTTTTCAAGTGAAGACTTTTGCTGTTATTCTTAAGTTATGTGTTTCTGATTTATCTAAGAAGAAAAGTATTATTTTTCAAATGTGCCCTTTTGAAAGAGATACAGTCATCATGGTTGCTATAAACAGATCTATGGATATAGTAGAATGCTATCTTACCACTGACCCTGGTTTTTTATTAGTGTGTGTGTGTGTGTGTGTGTGTGTGTGTGTGTGTGTGTATTTCATACAGAACATCCCAAACAATCTTATTCACCTTTATACCCAAATCCCAAATGGCACCCTCCGATAGCCTCACATCCCCCCCCCCGGAGCCCCATATAGTCTGTCATCCCTGTTACTGTCCACTGTGTTATTACTGTCCACTATGTTATCAGTGCCCCCAGCCATTCCCCAGTGCTTGAATATCTGCTGAATCTAGTCAGCCTATCTAGAGTTCCTTGTTTAAGGAAGCTCAGCTCTTCCTCATCTAGCAGCAATCAGTTGCCAACATTTCTTTAGGTAAGATTGGGGTCTGCTATTCATTTTCACATTTCTATGCTGGGTTACTGTCCAGGGGTCTTTTAGGCCACCCTGGCCAACAACTCAAAGGAAGGTGTCTCCTGTCTAAGATTGTTTCTTGTTATGTACCTTTAGCTATACACATAGACTCTTAAAGAATTATACTGATCACCTTAATCTTTGCTTATACTTTCCTTTTGGGTGTTTGAGACCATACAGTTGGCCTAGGTTAACCAATTGATTTTTACTCTTAAGGCTATTTGAGGATCTGTTCCTCAGGTTTCACATGGACTTGGGGGGAGCCCCTGGATCCTTTCTTTTACCAGTTCCATCTATGTGAAAAGGTCCTGCTCGACTGTGGCTGGCTTCACTGGGAAGCATGGAGGAAATGTTTCCTCTGTTTTGATCCTCCTCTTTGTAGACTGGACACTGGTTCAAGTCCATCTGGTGGGGTCTCCACGGCCTCCTTGATCAAGAGGACAGGTGACTCACCACAGTTACAGGACATTTTGAGAGATGCTCCATAGTCCCCTGGAACTTAGTCGACCTAGGAGGGCAAGGAGCAAAAACTATCCTTTAAGTCCCTATGACCAGATTAGTATAGGCCTCAATCGCTGTTAAACATCCAAGAAGGTTAGTTCCACCAGTTTGGTACTTTTAATTACCATGCGCTATGTAGATAAAGCTTGGGCAAATACCAAACACTCTCCAATAAACCTTGATTAGGGGTATATTATTTTCCTTGAGCTAGTTGTATGTATAATTTGTCAGTAGATTGTTGGACTATGTTTTATGAATGGAGGTCATATTTATGTTTCAATACATATTATACACGTCAGTGGATTTTAGTGTGGCATCTTCTTCCCAGGTCTGGCACAAGGGCAATGTCTGAAAGTGTTTATGATGATTATGATTGGTGGGAAGAATGTTGTTACAGACAATCTAGTGTGTAGCAATGAGGGAACAGTCTTAGGTATCTTACACTACACAGAACAGCCTCCCATAATAATTGTCCAAACCAAAGTGTTAGTAGTGCAAAGGCTGAAAATCCCTAATTCTCATATGAACTGTGATCACTTTGATACATTTGTCTAAATTTACTTCCAGTATGGAAAGCAGTTCAGTGGTGAGAGGGTCATATTATCCATCCTAATAAATAGAAATAGCTTCTCATACTGTTTCAGTGTCATTTTTTCTATTCATTTTAATATCTTTTCATTTATTTATTGACTCATTTATTCTTAGGAACTTTCTTCAGTTTTCTCCTGAGTTCTCACGTTTAACCTATTGATATGTAAGAGGCATTATAAAAGACATATATGACATATACTTTACATGAAGTATATCAAATATGTATACTTTATGAAATAACAATTTTCAACAAAGTTATCTTGGACTCAGAGAAGTAGCCTTGAACTTACATGTCTTTAGTGTTGGGTTAAAGAACTGACTAAAAAAATCAAAGCGTCACCATTTCAGGTCTTCTCACTGAGGTTTGGAGAGTTAGAACATTCCCTGAGAGCTCTGCTAAATTTAGAGGCTGAAGAGGTAGTGTTAGTTCTGGGATGGATCTTTCAGTTCAAACATATTAGGAACATGATATCATATTGCTTCTCGGATGGGAAACTTCTTAGAGGAGAAACACTTTAAAATAAAAGCATAATTTCTTCTAAAGGTTTGTGTGTGTGTGTGTGTGTGTGTGTGTGTGTGTGTGTGTCCGGGTGTCATATGCATGTATAAGAGAGAGACAGAGAGACAGAGAAACTGTGGACTGTATATGTTGCTCTGTGGAGAACATCATTTTTATAATCAGCTGCAGAGTCCTATATCATTCAGATTAAGAAATTGCTTTAGTGGAGATGCAGTGCATTTAAAATATTCCAACTGAAAAAGAACATGACATGGACTTACAACGGGAAATAGGGCAGTAATCCCAAGGAATGAGAGGATGCCCTGTATAGCACCAAGGTCCATGAGCATCATCATCAGGATTCCGGCAGTAATTCTTGTTCAGCTTGCTAGCGTCTGGCTCCCAGAAGATATGACTGCAAAAACAAGCTGAACATCAGAAAGTGCTTCTTTCAGCCAAGAGAAACAAAATCTGACAAGAAAACATAATCTTAGCACACCTCTTACATTATCTATTCAACACAAGTAGAAGCTTTGGCTGCTGTTCTCATAGTTTGGAAGCATACTTTCAACTTAGAAACCTAGGGGATATCATTAGCATATATAAAATGGTGAGAGATTTTGTGAGTTTGATTCTACTTAATACTTATCATGACAGGATAAAAATTTGTGCATAAAATTAGAGAAATATTATCTGAAGCAAGTAGATGGTAAAGATAAAAAATTATAAAATACATAGAATACAAGCTACTGTAGAATACTTTTTCGTCTTCAAGATGCCTAAGAATCATCACTAGCAGCACAATTATCACAATAAATAAGATAATTATTGATAAATGCCAATTAAACTCTAAATTTTCCTTACTGATAAAATGAAATTTTCTGAGTGGGAACCAAGTCACAAACTTTTCTAGTTTAAGCATGAAACTTCTTTTTAATTCTGTATGTTATTTTATAAGACTATGCCCATTTATATAACATCTGTATTTACATTTACCTCAGGAATATTAATGAAGTCAAATTCTACATAGTGATTTTGGATCAAGTTCTAAAAAACTCTAAGTTAATTTGTTTTCTCTTAATTACTACCACTTTTGAATGTAACTGACATTAGATTTCAAGTGAAACTGGAAAGAACTTGAACAAGGAAATGTGGACTGTCCTTCTAGACAGGTTATTTCCTGAATCAATAACAGCAACAAACACATAATGCCTTTCTACATTGCTGACTGTACTATAAAGAGATACATAGATTTAACCAAACTTACAAGAGAAGCTCTAGAAAAATGCCACATTTATACAAGTGAAGAAATTGGGAACCCAAGAGAACAGCTAATTATTTCAATATCATATGATTTGTGAACAGCAGAGGTGAAATCAGAACTTGTTTCCAGAGCCAGTCACCAAGCTCTGCCTTTTCTTTGCATAGTTTGTTCTTAAGCCAAAATGATACCATGCAACTTAATCATCCATTTACATCTTAGAAAATGTTTCTAAGTGACCGTTATTTAACTATCTCTCTAACGCCAGTGAAAGGTTATCAGCCAGATGTGTTGGTGTGCATTTGTAGTCTCAGCACTAGTAAAACTGAGTGAAAAACTATCATGAGTTAATGGCAATCTTGGACTCATAACGATACCTTGCACACAGACCCCCAAAAGACAAAACAACAAAGGAATTTACAATTGAGGATTCCTAAATAAATATGTCATGTATTTCCAGCGACATGTTATGAACATCTAATACCTGGTAACAGGAGGTATGTGAATGTGGGAAGAAGTGTCCCTGATAGGCCTCCTCTCCCAGTTTGAAGTCTGGTCCAAAGGCAGTATTGGGGTACTGGAAACAATTACCTCTCACAAGTCCATAAAATTGGATCCACCCCAACCACAATTGCCTGTTTCTAAAAATGTGCTTAAAAATGGGCGCGTAGAAATCAACATTTAATTTGAATCATGGCAACTCTTGTTTAATTTCTATAATAAATCCTTTGAAACTAAAGTATAAAATTTACACTTAGCTCAGCTATGGATCTCTGTGTGGTTATGATATGGGGCTTTACCAAAAGTTATTTCCTATTTTCAAACATTTAATTTTCCCATGAACTGTTCTTTGTACTCGCATTTCCCTTGTCCAACATGGACTTATTATATACACCCTAGTCTACATCCCTCCTTGGGAAGGTTTCAAGACCAGCTAAGCTACAGTTACCACTTCCTTGTACTCTCATAGCATAAACTCTGTTCTTCATGATTTTGCTGTATGGTGTCAACATGGTTTGTACTGCCTAATACAGTGTGAGGTCTAGGACAACAAAAGTCTGCTAACCTTTGAAGTACTAGAGATACTAGGCACACTGGGTGCTAACACATCAATATGTAGCTGGTCCCAATGGGAAGGTGTTGGAAGGACAAACACATCAGATTTGGAACATGTGGACTTGAAAAAAAAAAAAGATGCAAAAAAAAAATGTAAAAGGGCTCAACTCATTTTGTTGAATATATGTTGAAATGAAAAAACTTCAGATACCATGGTTTAAGAACATATATTAAAATTAACCTTGTCTTATTTAGTTTTATTTATTTAAAAGTAACTACTAAGAAATCTTAAAGTGCATGTATCACTTTTGTGAGGTACATTTTATTTACATTAGAAATCACAGCTTCAGGACTATAAAACATATGTATAAAATAAATTCATTTTAAAAATATCATCTACTGCTGAGTTTTGAAAGAATGAAGCCTTTGAAATTAAAGTGAAACCTGTAGTCAAGGAACTCGACCACTGTAAGCCCTTAATTTCTCATTTACTTATATATCTTCCATACCACAATATTACGGAAAATAACAATACTTAAAGGACTGTAATGAATTCTTTTCTTCTATTGTAGTGTCTATATTCTGGGATGTTTACTGGCACTCTGTTTTAGGTCACAACTGTGTATCATATATCATTCGCAGTTTTATGAAGACTATTACTACTCCTAGTGCTGGGTAGATGCTCCCTCTGAGAATATCACCAACATAAATATGTGTAATTTTTGGTAATATGAAAAGATTCTTAAATTTCAAGTGCCTGTCTATGATAAGTTCATACTTTTACATATTAAAACCACCAAAGAAGATCTACTTCTATAAATTTTAGTAGTCAAGTGGACATTTAAGGTAAATACACTTATTGATTTTCACAGTTATTAATTTTAATAACACCATCACCCTTGATCTGCCTCATTTGAAGCATGAAATAAGTCACTTAATTATACTTTCTTACTGAGTTATATAATGTTTTTGTTAATGTGGCTATACTCTCCTCGAAATGTGGGACCAAGCTACATGTCCAGATTTTCTTGATGTTCCCAATGGTACCTATAACAGTTCCGATCCTATAGTAAATGCTCAACAGATATGTGCTGGTTAAATTGCACATTTATAAATTGGCCATATGCAGAGACAATGGTATGAATTATATTATAAAGACAAAAGTCAAACTAATGTTTTATTGACTCCCTTTACAAGAGAATAGAAGCAAATAAGAGTCTGGGTCTTTGAATAATATACATAATTGATGCCATCAATACATTTTATGAATAAGAAGAAAGAAATTTACGGACCGGTGTAAGTCTTCCATGTTCTTGTCCCACATTGAGCATGTTAGTCCAGATCTTGTTTTGGATAAGTTGCCCATGTAATTTTTTCCATTGCCACGATAACAATCTAGGCATAAAATTCACGAAAAAGAAAACTCAACAAACACTGTACAGGGTAAAATCAAACCATTTTATAGGGACATGAAACTAACAATAAAATCAACATAATAAAAGAGGAAAATAACATCTGTATCAGCTAATGAGAAATACCTGGGACTAAAATATCTCTATTCTCAGCTCAATTTGAACTTTACAAATAATAATAAAATCCCTCCGTGCCATCAAGAAAATTTAGATAGGTAGCTTGTTGGGTACCAAGGAGATGAGGAGTTTTAAAATGATCTTTTTTATTTCCCAGATTTCATTTTTAATTTTCACTACTCAGAAAACTTTCAAGCATAAGATAATAAAACTCCACACCAGTCAATTACTTGTGTTTGGATATTGTTTTCATGATGTTGACATCCTGAGTCACTCAAGCCAGCTGTTGTATAAATGTGCTTCAGGTTCAATTGGTATGATTATTTTCTCAGGGATTAACCCAAGTTAAAAAATTTTAACAGGAATACTGCACAGGTGATATTTGTCCTTTTCAGAACACAACAGCTTGGAACACATGACGTCAATTCTGTGCATCTCTGTTGCTCCATCTGGACAGTTGGTTAAGTGATGGGAAGGAGAAACTTCTCTTTCTATTTACCAACAAAAAAACCTAAACAGGGTGGGGCTTTTGAAACTGAGTAATTATTTTGATGCCGAACACATTTTCATGAAGTGGGTGAAGCATCACAGTTTGATGGATTTTTCATGAATCCATTATTTCTGTGCTACTTGTAGAGTGCTTATTTTTCTAGTTCTAATATTTATTTATAGTTATCAGTTGACATTCCCTTGAACATAAAAATTTTTCTCTCCTTCTACTTCTTCCCCTTATGTATTATCTGTAGGAATAATAATATACATAAAGACCCCTGGATTCTGTTTGCATATATATTTTAATAATTTTTGTTATTATCATTTCTTTCGATGCCTAACTTTCTCAAATAGCCAATACAAACAACTTTAAATAGACTTGAGTTATATGTGTATATTAAGGAGCTTTTACAGTAATATGTTTCCCTTTTTTTTTTCAAACAAAGGCCCACTCAATACTAGCGAATTCATGCCTTGAACTGTAACTCTAGCCAAATATTCATGGTTGGAGAGGTCATAGACTCTAGAGGAGAACCTACTACAGCCATTTTCTAAACCAATATAATTTCTAGCTATATTCTAAACACTTATCCTTACACCCACAGATATTCTGGCTCTCATTACTCATAAAAGCAGCTTGTTTGTGTGTTTGTTTGCTTGCTTTCTTGAGACAGAATCTCATTATGTATCCGACTGGCCTAGGTCTCCCTATATGAAACAAATTGATCCTGAGCTCACAGAGATCCACCTTTCTATGCCTTCCAAGTGCCCAGCAAATAAGCTTCTTTTTGCAGAAAACAGAGGCTACTACAGAGATTCACAACTAGTCAAAATGCAGAGAATACATGGCTGAAAGGGGCCCAGCCCCAAATGACACATCTACAATGCAACCCTAAGGTTTGGGGAACATTGCAGAAGAGGAGACAGAAAAATTGTCAGATCTAGACTACCCAGACGCCTGCTTCGAGGTAGTGTCTTCTAGATGTGACAGGGAGGCTTCACCCATGAAATGTCAAGAGTATGGTTACCTAAACAATATCCTCACAGTGATAAAACCAACATGATTGGGGGAACTTTCAAAGATCCCACCTCTACATGGAGAGCTACAGGCAGTCAATGGCTGCTGAGTGAGGGAGAATGAGTTTTGTCCAAGGACAAGCTTCCTGATAGTTTATCCAATCCAAAGTGGTCAGCCCTAAACATATGTACATACAAGCAACACTAAATTGGCTCAGTTGGTTGTATACATACATACAGATGTAAATATATATATGAACAATGAATAATATTTAAAGGAGAAGAGGTCGTGAATTTGAAAGGAAGTGGAGGGTGGTGACATAGGAGTAGTTGGAAGGGGAGAGGAAGGAGTGGAAATAATGCTAATAAAGTACTCATGTATGACAGTCTCAAAAAATAAAAATATAAATTAGAAAAGAAAGATAAAACTCATTGGTGCATGAGTAATGAAATGATAAATTGATTCCTGTGTTTATGTTTCTGTCAGTACAACTTCACTGCAGCCTTAATTATGAACATGCAACACGTGCATTTTCCCTGCACCACACCCCTGCTCAGATGTGACACTGTTGCACACTATGAAAGGCAGTGTTTTTACTGTATATACAATGTTTCCTGTTCTTATTAGGGATAATAGTTTAATTACAGAAAAGAAATATTTAATATTTCCTGGTCATCAGTACTCAGCTCTAAGTAATAAATGAGCATCTTTAGATTTTATTGTGGTTAAATGTTTATTTTTTTAATTGATGTATGAGTTGCTAACTTGCAAATAATAAAAGTTATGAAATGAATTTTGGCTTCAGATTAGGTTAGCATTTCCAGCAGTTTCTGAAACGTCCTTAAATATACTTCTGGAATTTTGTACTAAATATTTATGTGAAGTAGGATTCTCAGTGTGATGGCTAATCCTGGGTGTCAACTTGACTGGATCTGGGATTAACTGAAATGAGAAAGATCTTCTTGACTGGATCATCTGAAGATGGAAGACACACCCTAAATGTGGGTGTTACTTTCTGAAGGCAGCCTCTATAAAAGTCCATGGCGGAAGCGAGTGCTTGCTTTTTGCCATTTGCCTTCTCTCTCACTGGTGAATTTGTTCATCTTGCTGATCTTTTGAAACTCATCAGATCTTCAGCACCAGATTGGGACTACTGAGTCATCCAGCCTCTTAAATTGTACAATGTGGTACAGCCATTGTTGGACAACTCAGATTCTATCCTGTGAATTAATCAGACAAATCCATATATATATAATATATATATATTTACATATTATATATATATATATATATATATACATATATTCATTCTATCAGTTCTCTTTCTTTAGAGAACCCTGACTAATACAGATTGTGGTACCAGGAGTGGTTCTAGAGAAAGAGAACTGTAAGAATGAATTTCTTAAATGGGCTTGTTGGTATCTACAGCAGGTGCTCCAATATGGAGTCTTCACGTAGCATGGAGAGCACTGAAAATCCATGGTGTAGACTATTTGAAACAATTAGAAAGATAAACGCATTTGAGTCTTCTAATTTACCTCTTGTGAAGAGCAAGAAATTTGGTGCCTCCATATATAAAACATTTGATAACTTGTGGAAAAATAAGAAAAATAATGATGGTGGCTGTTTACTTCTAGCATCTCTGGATAAAGTGATGGAGATAAACAAAGAGCTTAATGATAAAAATTAACCAGCTCCAGATTCGAATCAACAGTTAAAAAGTTTCAAAGTGTGCCCTGGTAGAGAATCTTCTCTCCAGCAGCCAGAGAGATAAAGCTGCAGAAAATCAATCTAGAACCCTTATTTTATGTTTGGCTGACTTACAATGCAAATTTAATTCCCAGCCTCGAAGAGTGTCAGCAGTAAAGGTGAGGGCACTGGCGGGGAAGATTGGAATCCTGACACATGCGATGGAGATGTGTGGGAGAACCCTGATGAGGCTGAGGATTTTGAATCCTCAGACTCTGAGGAATTACTTCACCTGATTAATTAATCTCCCCACCCTCATCAGAGAATGTATTCCCACAGCCTGCAGACCCACCTTCCTCACCCTTGCCTGACTAATATGCTCAGAATTGACAATTATAAAATGAAAATCCGGATCAATTTCAACAAACCCTGAAGCTACTCTGTATTCTACAATATGGACTATTCAGCAAAGATTTTTTTTAATAAAAAAATACACTAATATGTCAATTTTCTTTCATCTTTTAATAAGTAGCAACATCATGTGTATACCAAAGAATTATTTTTAAATACATTTCTTTATGATTTATTAGCAGTAAATATTTTATATTGTTATATATCCAGTTTTGAAAAATAAACAGATAAATAAAATTTCTCATGTGAAAAGTGGTTATACATGGAAATGTTTAAGAAGGCTGCTCTTGGGGCTGGAAAGATAGCTCAGTGATGAAGAGCAAAGGCTACTCTTGCAAAGGATCCAAGTTCAGTTCCCAGCACTGACATGGTAGCTAACAACTATCTGTAACTCCAGTTCCAGGGGAACTAGATTGAGAATCAATCTAGTTTTCTTTCTCCACTCTAGTAAAGTAGTGAAATTTTCATAGAACTTTAACCATATTGTCTATATTTTTAAAAGTTTTTATACAAAGTGGAGCGAAATGTGTTTCCTAATTTTTCTTTTCTGATGATACTTCTCCTTGGCAAATGTTATTTTGAATATTTTGCTTTTTCTCCTTATTGTCAGATAGCTAGTAGTTCTCAATTTTGCTGGTTTTTAAACTTTTGATTTAGTCGTTATTTCTATTCTTTCTTGAGACGTATTTTTTTCTGATTTTGTATTGATAATTATTTTCTTTTTTTTCTTTAAGTTTGCTTTTGTCTCAAATGTTTTAGTAGTAAATTTTATGTTTTCATTAGTTTCTTATGCTGATGTAAATATTTAAAACTATGACTGTCGTCTATTTCCTGACTTTAGTGTGTCTTCAGAATACGTAGTGCTTTATCATCATTTTTAAGAATCCTATAGTTTTAGTTCTCATTTTTGCTAATACTATTTCAATACCCAATTGGAAAGACATTTCCAACTCATCAATCTACATGTAAAATTTATACTTGTTTTATATACAAAACAATAAGAACAATACCATTTTATATAAACACATGTATGCATAGATTTCTTAATATAAATGTATATAAGGAGATTTATAATAGATGATTGATTACTACATATTTATAGTATATACTTCTATAATAGAGGACAGATAGATAAGTAGATAACTGATAGAAAAGATAGATGATTGAAAGATAGATAGATAGATAGATAGATAAATGATAGAAGATAGATGATGATAGATGATAGATAGATAGATAATGATAGATAGATATAGCATTTTGGAAGAGTATAGAATTGCATAAGGACCAGTAAATTTCTTAGATGAATGTTGAATCAGCTAGAGTGTTCTCTGCAGAGTCTAGCTTACTCTTGCTTGAATCAGGTAGAATATATTGTTAAATAATGATAATATAATACATTAATAAAAACAAAGAAAATGAAAATATCATTATAAGGACACTCTAATTCAATCTCAACTGCACTAATTTGATAACTTGAGCAAATAATTCATTAAAACTAAACTTTACATCTTTGAATATATGTATTAGATAAGCTTAACCTCCAAATATAAGATTTGCATATGCTATTCCCTGATCCTCTTGTACATGGCACATGTATGTATAGAAATATCTTAATACATGCTGGAAGCTTACAAAACAGTTGTTCTCATCTCCTAACAATCACAATTTCTGCCCTTGTTCCAGTGGATGAGACAGAGATGCAAAAGACTAGCTGCCTCCAAATATCCCTTAATTACTGGTTTCAACTTTATTTCCAACTGACCTTTAAGTCTGCTAAAGAATAGTGAAATTGACTGAAAAGAACTCTTCCATTCTTCCTCCTACAACTCTGTTTTCAGAGTTGCTCACGAATAGTGTCACTGGAGAAAATTTCAAAGGATTGAAGTGTACACAGAGCCATAAGCTAATGAAATGGAGTTTTCAGTTATCTTGGGCTTTTTATGACTATCGCCATAATTTTTAAGTTTATGTGAGATAGAATATGATTGTTAAAGGTACAATTCTCAGTTTATTGCACACCAACATATGTCCAGAGCACAACATCATAATTCATCATTAACTATTTTTATATAAGGGAACTTCAAACTGAAATGTCTACTGCTCCCTGAAACATCTCTCTTCAAGGTTCTGTTTTCACACACAATGACAATGTACCCCAAACTCCACCTCACGTGTCATATTCATTACTAACACCCAGGTCCAAGTCGCCTTCTTCTCTTGCATGAATTGCTGAAACAACTGCTTCCTTGGTCCTCTTATTTGTAATCCTTACTGGGAATTCTATTTCCATAAGGTAACCAGTGTGGTCCAGCTGAAACTCAAATCGCATAACTTCTCAGAGTCTTCCAACTGAGCCCTTCTTCAGAGTAAAAGCACCAATCCTTATAGCTCCTATAAAGCCAATGGAATTTTGACCCTATTGTCTTTATAACTTCATCTTTTGTTCCAGCGTCTTGCTCATTCCATGACAGACAGAATGACATAATTTTTTGTTTTAACTTTTCAATCTCTCCTTTCATACTAGTTGTGTTTTCAGTTTCCTAGAAGGCTATATACATCCATAATCACAGGTTACATAGGGCTCCCTCTTCTCCGATTCTCCTTAAATACTCCCTTACTTAACATTTCTCTCTTCTTATCTACCCTTGGCTTTCCCTGTAGTTCATAGCCACAGACTTGCACAATAGCCTCACCATATTTTTATTTTACATGCTGTCTACCTGCTTTAAAGTAGTTCTCTAGAGTCAGCTATCTAGTTTGTTTACTGGTATATCTCCAACACCTAGAACTACACCTGCCCTCAAGTTATGGGTAGATAATAAATATTGACTGAATTAATTAATGCATATATAAAAATCTTCCCTTGGGACTTGCTGATCTTCCTTGCTAAGCTCCAATGACAGTGCAGCAAGTAAAATGTGTCCTCCCTCTAGGCATTTCCCCTGGATTTAATCATGTTCGTACAACAAAATGTCAGCTATTACCTTGTCCACTTGACACATCACACTTGGGAATTTGGGAGCAGTAGCCAACTCGGATGTTTGGATCAGTGGTAAAACACCAGGGTGATTCAACCCCATCTGGATTGCGGCAATAATTTTCTCTTAAGTCCCTATTAAGAGTAAGCATGTTAACATAAATCGCCTGGGTTCTTGCATTGATGAAATTAGCACAACTACATTTCTACAATTCCAGACGTATGCATGGTTTGGATTAGAATAGTGATAATACCTTGGAACCCAGTATACACAACACATACTGTCCAAGATAGTAAAATAAATACTGTCCTCTGAACCTCAAAATTCCTCGGGCACATTACTGGTTGAGGGACAAGAGAAGCAGTTCCACTGAATTCTCCTTATTGAGTCTCAAAATTTGACTCCAAATTGATAACATGTTTAAAAAGCTTGTTACTTATTACAACTTCATGGAGCACCTATACAATGAAAAACAACACTTATTACTCTTTGCAAAGAAACTTACTAATAGACACTGCTGTCAGGTAAAATAAGAGTTGAAACTATTCAAACATTCAACAAAAACAAAATAGCTATTTTTTTCCTTGATTCCTCTATTTCTTTGATACATGTAGTTTGATGCATACAGTTTTTTAATCAAAAGGTATTTCTTCTTGGTTTAGAGAAGTTGCCTAAAATCTTTAAATACTTATCTACAGAATTAAGACCTAATTATAATTAAATACAGAGCAGTTGCTACTGTAAGTCAAGTATGGCCCTCATCAATGTTTTCATTAGAAATGTACAGTTACTTATTCTAAAATGTCAAAATTATTTATATTAATATTATTTATATTTAAAGGCATTTTTTTTGGTCTTTGGAGACAGGGTCTCCCTGTAGCTCCAGTTGTCTGGAACTCATTTTGCTGGTGTTTATTTATTTATTTATTTATTTATTCATAAATTTATTGTGGTGCTAGAGCTCAAACACAGGGCCTTTACATGTGCTTTAAAGCGCTCCTTCACTGACCTGCATCCCCAGCCCTGTGTGTATTGCTTATTGTTCACATTATATAAGATGTGGTAATTATTGTTTGTTTTCAGGAAATATGTTCATCTTAAGTAAGCACATGCAATCTATTGGAAGCAATACTTTTTATATTGCATCAGTCTAATTAGAAGGGTTTTTTTGATATTATTAATGTTCAGATGGACCATAAGAGACAGAAAAAGTTGTAAGGAGGGAGTTTGTACTTGGTTAGAAAATCAACAAAGTAGGTCTTAAAACACACTATTTTTTTTTTTTTTTGGTCTTTTTTTGAGACAGGGTCTCCCAGTAGCCCCAGCTGGCCTGGAACTCACTACGTAGACCAGGCTAGCCTTGAACTCATGGAGCTCTGCCTTCCTCTGCCTCCCGAGTGCTGGGCTTAAAGGCGTGTGCCACCACACCTGGCTAAAACACACTATTTTAAAATATGTATATTTATTTTTATTTTATGTGTATGAGTGTTTTCCTGCATGTATGAAAGTGCACCAGATGCATGCAATGCCTGTGGAGACCTAAAGAATGTATTGGATCCCATAGAACTGAAGTATTGGACAGTTGTTAGCTGCCATGTTGGTGCTTGGAACTGAATCAAGGTACTCTGTCAGAGCAGCTGAACCATCTTTCAAACTTTAGTGACACGAACTCTTAATAAGGAATCCAAGACAGTGATTACCAACAGTTAGTCATAATACAGGAATTATTCTTTGAACAACCCATGTCCAAATACCCAGTGGTCTTATAAAAGTAGTCACTTAAGAAAAAAATGAACATGAGTTCTATTTCCTTTAGGAAAAGATAAAATTATGTTTCAAAAGTTTATGCGAAACATTAAGTGTATGAATAAATTTTTCACAGAATTCATATATTTCACAGAATATTAATATTAGGTAGATAATTGTTCAGCTACATTATTTTGCATGTTTAATTTAAGGCAAGAAAACTAAATGAATTTAAGACTGCCAAATTCTTGGTTGGGCCCAGTTTTAGAATAAATCCCTAAAAGTGACCCATAACCCTGAATTAAATAAAAATGAAAGAAGGGATTTGCCTAATTGTCTCTACCTTTTGATGTATTTAGTTGAATTATTTACAGTTTCTAAACTGAGTTGATAATTGCATATTTAATGTATTCACTAAAAAGTGTTTTCTGAGTAATAGTGTTTCAAAATTGTCATTTATAAGGTGTCTCAGTAATGGGGACCTGATTGTTTCTGCAATATCATTAAAAGTAGAAAATCAACATTGTGAGCAAAATGTGTCACATATTAGTAACATTATAACATCCAAACTTTGGAGAGAAATTTATACCAGACTACTTTGGCCAAATAGCTAAGAAAGTATACTTAAATTCCACTAAGATAAAAATTAAAGTCTTGAAAATTCAGTTTCAATTAGTTAGCTTATAAATATAATTTCTATAGTCATTCTCTTTCTCTTACAAAAAAAGTTACTTAGGCATTTGCATATGCACAGTTTCTTATCTGGATTTTACCAATTATTTAAAGAATAACAGTGAGACTGTATGGACACTATCTTCCTGTCTTCTTTGTCCCTTTTAACTAATCTTTTCTCATTTTCTTTTTTTTGTTGTTGTTGTTGTTTGTTCCAGTATTTATTTATTGCTAAGATGTGAAACACATGCTTGAAGAAGAGAGAATGGATTTTTTGTGAAGAAAATGAGCCAAGTAAAACCAGAATGACAACTATAAATTTTGTCATTATAAAATAATGAAAAAAATCTTAGCCCAAATAAACCAGTGAATTACCTAACATGCACATGCATGTGTGTGTGCACACACAGCACACAGATCTCCTTTTTCCAGTCTGGGCCACTGGAGCACAGAGCCCTCTATCCTGCGCTGTTAGGTTGTCTTATTAAAAGCCAATTATATAAAGCCAATATATGTTATTTATAGGTGCTAGTTCAGCAAAGCCACTATGCATGGCATGTGTGTTATAAATTTCAAAAGCAATCATTTTATGTTCCTCCTAACAAGGTGGACAATTTAAAAACACATGGCAGTGTGGCCACAGCCGTCCAGCAAAAGACAAGTGGTAGAGAAGGAGGCGTGGAGAGTGCTCATGACTTTGACATAATTGATGCCTGAGGCCAGTTTCTTTGATTGACTTATCTAAATAATTGATTTCATTCTTGATATGTACACAAACCCAGAAACAATTAAAATATTCTATTAAAATAATTTTGTTCATTAACTTTAAGACTGAAAACATATCAGTGTGAAGTGCTGACTGAAATCAAAGTGTACCTCATTGTAAAAGAAAATGAAATGTTATTTTTCAATCTTATATGAACATTTGAAAAGGGACCAGTCTGAAATAGGATGGCTCTCATGTTTTAAAAAACCCTCAGGATTAGAACTGTGGTGAAAAACAGACTAGAGATAGGTTTTCTAAAACTTGATGCATTAAGCCCCAGGATCAGCATTATTTATTTAGAGCCTAATCCCAGATTCAAGGAATCAAAATGTCTGAATAAAAGAATAATTTCCTATTTTGTTCCTGAATATACTTAGGCCACTAAATTGTTAGGATTACTAATACAAAAATGAGTAAAAAGTAAGCTGCCCCATCTCTTCCAGGATCCACTGAAGTTGTAGCATTTCCTTGAATTTACTCACTTGCACTTGAAATTTTCAGGTGTTATGTCATGCCGGTGAGGATACTGAGAGTCCCAGCGCTGACAGTGAATTCCATTCCAAATCGTGTTAGACGTTCCCCTGTATCCTTCGCCTTGGCCTTGAATGCATTCAGTTGTTTCCATAGGGACTTCGGTGTCATTCAGAGCACTGTGAGCTATTGGTAGAAAGAATATAAGCTGAAAGAAAAAAAATTTAACATACCACCCACCCGTCTGTCCCTCAGAGTTCATTGCACATGGTACAGTGAAGCTTCTGCTCATTTCTAACATTTTGTGATAATTAAATGAAGAAATTCAAATCAAGAAATTACTATCTCCATTTCAATTTTGCTTTCCTTTCAGCCCTTACTTAGCTTCTGGCGAAGAGTACTTTAAAAACATTTACTTCCATATATCAGAACAATACGCTTGCTGAGTTAACAGTATTCTTGAAGTGACTACACCATCATTCCTAACATCAAGGTTGCTGAACGCGTACAATTGAACAATGCAATCATCTCTGATTTTTCTTTTATGTGATATTTCCATTCTGTGTTGATATATTGATTTTTTTTTCTTTTCAATCAAATGTTTGGGATTTAAAATTTTTGCTTGCTCCTATTTTTCTCTAGCCTAACTATAATGTTTACTGCACCCATGAAGTCTATGGAACCCTCAGAAACTACAAAATAATTTACAAAAAGAGACGCTGGACAGAAGTTTCAGCAGTTACAACCACTGGCTGCTCTTGCAGAATACCCAGGTTCAGTTCTCAGCACCCACATATTGGTTAATAATCATCCCTAACTTCAGTTCCAGGGAAATCTGACACCATCTTCTGACCTCCTTGGGTACTGCATGATACAGGTACACTTACATACATGCAGGTAATACACTCATACACATAAAATGAAATAAATAAAAAAATTTTAAAGATTTTTTTTAACTTTTAAAATTTTTTATTGATTGGGAGACAGAAGCAGGCAGATCTTTGTGAGTTCTAGGCCAGCCTGGTCAACATAGTGAGTTCCAGGACAGCTGGGGCTACAAAGAGACTGTCTCAAAAAAGTTAAAAAAAATTTATTGAGATCTTCATACATGCATATAATGTGTTTTGATCAAATCTACACCCACTCCCTCCCCTCCAACTCCTCCCATATCTCCTCATCACGTTTTTCTGACAACTTCTATTCTCTTTGGGGGGGGCTTTTGCTACTATAACAAGGTTCTCCCCTCTGAAGAGGTAACCCTAAAATCCTTTAGGGGTTAAATAAGGAAAGTGCTGCTCAGATGTAAGACTTCAAACCTTGCTGTGTAATACTGCAGTGCCCACCTGTAGCTAAGAAAAACAACCAGCTATTTTTCTAAAATGATGGCTAAATTAGTTTTCTCCCCCTGTCTAAAAGCCTTTGAGAGGGAACTGACACTGATTCTAGCCACTCCAACAGCTGTCAAAGAGCCTGAAAACAAATCCTGAGTCCATCACTCTTGAGTCCAGCCTGAGCAGACAAAAGAAAAATGAGGAAGAACCCAACAGAGGGATGCTTTTGGAACCTCTTCTCAAGAAACTTCAATGGATTCTCAAATGAACATATGAAATTTATCCTCTTCTGACTTTATTCTTGTTCTCCATATAGAACTTGTAGTGCTAACTACTCTTGCCTTTACTTCTCCTTCATATCCCCTGTTCACCAGTCAAGGACTTTCTTTTCTTCCTACAGATAAGAGTTACACACTTTGGGAGTCTTTTAGACCCATAGATCAATGGAACAACATTGAAGACCCAAATATGAGTAAATACGATTTCAGCCACCTGATATTTGACAAAAGGGCCAAGAACATTCACTGGAGGAAAGACAGCATGTTCAGCAAATGGTGCTGGCAAAACTGGATCTCCACCTGTAGAAGAATGAAACTAAGCCCCTATCTTTCACCCTGCACAAAAGTCAATTCCAAATGGATCAAAGCCTCAATATAAAGCCTGAAACTCTGAAACTGGTAGAAGAAAACATTGGGAAAAACCTACAAGAAATAGATGTAGGAAAGGGTTTTCTAAACTGAACATCAATTGCTCAGGAAACAAGGGCAAGAATTAACAAATGGACCCTCATTAAACTAAAAAGCTTCTGTACATCAAAGGAGGCAACCAGGGAAGCAATCAGAAAACCCACAAAATGGGAGAAAATCTTTACCAGCAACACATCTGACAGAGGTTTAATATCCAGAATATATAATGAATTCAAAAAAACAGAGAACCAGGACAAGAAGTAGCTCAATTAAAAGATGGGCTAAGGAACTGAACAGAGAGTTCTCAAAAGAAGAAGTAAAG
>NW_008334020.1:1652047-1655900 GCF_000622305.1 Nannospalax galili
CTAAGCGACCCTCAGTTGACGAGTGGATAATGAAACTGTGGTTCATTTATACAATGGAGTTTTACTCAGCAATAAAGAAAGATGAAATCATGAAAGTTGCAGGTAAATGGATGGAACTAGAAACTGTTATACTAAGTGAAGTAACACAGATTCATAAAAAAAATTGACATATGTCTCCCTCATATGTGGATCCTAGAACCAAACCCTCATAAGTATGTATCCAGACATAACTACAGACTCCCTCTTTTTAAAGCATTTCTTACTGTTTTTATTCTGTTTTATGTATATGAGTGTATTACCTTCATGCATATAAATGCACCCTATTTTCATACAATGACCACAGAGGTCAAAGATGGTGTTGGAGTCCTCTGGAACTACAGTTAGGAATGGCAGTTGTTAGCCACCATGTAGGTGCTGGGAACCAAACCTGGGTTCTCTGCGAGAGCAGCCAGTGCTCTTAGCCCCTGAGCCATCTTTCCAGTCCTGGATACCTTCTTTTTGTGTTTAAGGTACCCTCAACCAACGTTTAAGCGAAAGCATGCTACAAGTGGGTGGTAGGATGTGTAATGTAATCCCGGCAACACACAAGGCTAAGACAGGGGGATCACCAATTTGATGCTGGCATGGACTATATTAAGACGCTACCTCAAACAAACAAACAAACCAAAAGCTAAGATTCATAAATCTTAGTGTTAATAAAGTCAAAGGCACACTCCCTGGTTATCTTTACAATAAATGATCATGCAACATATCTCTGAATAAAAGTCAAGTTTTTAGCCATCTATGAGAGTTTCAGGGTAGAGTAAATTTCTTTGCTGTATTACATTTCATTTCCAAAGACAGCCTGGTCAATAAATGATTTCCATATTTAGCATTGTGTTTACTAAAAATAGTTTTTACAATATAGTGAAGTTTATTTATTTCTTATTTGTAAGTAGAAGTTTCATTTTATTAGGCAAGCTGAGTATCCTATAGGTATCCTATAATCCTATAATATTTTGGAAAAAAAAAAACAGTGTGGCTACATTTATGTCCACCCCAAATAATTGAATGTAGTGTGTATATAGGTTTGATGATGAGTGCAAATTGTCAACTGGAAAAAAATCTATAGTCACCTGGGAGATGGGACACTGGCTATACCTGTGAGGGATTGTACTGACTACTTTAATTGCAGTGGGAAGCACCACAGACTGCAGGTGGCCTCATTCCCTTGCTGGGATTCTCACTGTATAAGTAGAGAAAGACAGATGGCAGCAACATGCATTCATCATTCTGCTTCCTGCTTGTGACACGATGTGAACAGGTGTTTCAAGCTCTTATCACCTTGTCAGTCCCACCATGAACTGTGCTTTTAAGCTGTGAGCCAGAATAAACTCTTTATCCCTTAATCTGTTCTTCTCAGAGTATTTTATCAGCAACAGAGAGAAAAACCAAAAACAAAAGGCTTCTGCTAATTTCCCTCTTAATAATTTTGCTCTGGCTTATGTAAAAAATGTTTAATGGTCTTATGCATCCTTTAGAAAATAGAAGTGTAGCTCAGAAATATCCAATTTATAATGAAATTCAAATGGAGATTTAAAATGTTCAGAGGCTCTCCTATAAATTGCTAGTTGAAAGCAGCATAGAAGAGTAACTTATGATGCTATTAGTGATAGATAGAGGATAGACAGGTGATAGATTAGAGAGATAAATGAAAGATGACAGATAGATGATGGATAGACAGACAAACAGATAGATAGCTTCAGGAATAACAAAAATTATTTTATTAAGAGACTTGGATAGAAGTTGATACTGAGACTCATGTCATTCATAATTTCATTATCATCTAAAAGTATTTGATGACATGCAAAATAAGGTGGATTTCCTAGGCTTCTGGGAACTATATTCCATCAATTAATACTATTAAGCTAGCATATTTCTGATAATTTATGTGTCAACTGATTGGAAGAGACTGTATATATCCAGGAAGTCTGAATGGAAATAACTCTTAGATACGTCAACCTTGTAGTAATGTTTCTTACTATAAAACTACGATAGGAAAAAAGACAAAAATAAACATCCTGAGAAATCTATCAGTTCATTAGTTTAAAATTAGAAGCAGAAAAGCTTTGATTCCTTATCGCTATCATTTGAATATGACTTGAATCCTCTGGAATGCTCTGATATTTGGTTGCCACTGTGCTGATGTCGGAAGGCAACTTTAAGAGTGACCAAATGATTACAACAATTAATGCATTCTTGCAAGACTGGGTTCATTCTAAAAATGGATCAACAAAACACAGCCTCCCAGTGTTTTTCCTCGTGTACCTGCTTGCTCTTCTGCTTTCCATGATGTATAATATAATATCAAGTCCTCACAAGATGCTGTCACTCAGCTTTGAACGTGCAGCCTTCAGAACCATGAGCCAAAATAAGACACCTGGCTCTTGGGTACAAACTCTTGCAAACCAAACTGGTGATGTCAGTAAGAACATAAGAATCCTGAGGGTGGAATGAAGTTCATAGTTGGGGTGTCAGTACAAAAACATAAGTCTGTTAGTCATTTCAGACATCGCCGCCTGTTTTAAGTACTTTACCCCTTGATTTTCCTTCTTATTTGTGTATGTTTTATTTCTTATGTTTACTGTTGAACCATTCTACTCAAGTATTGTCGTCCTGGTATGCTGATCACAAAAACCACAGGCTCAGTCTCACTAAGCCCAAATATCAACATAGGTTGATCATACCTCTAAGCATTCTCTAATTTGATAGATGCTACCCAAGGAAATGAAAAAGAAAAATAATGCAACGGTCAGACATGATTGAGCATTTTATCATTACCTGATGGAATATTTTTATATGTAAACAGGTTTAGATTCCTTCCATGTGAGAATTAGTTTACATGGAAAAATAGATGCTATGAGACGGTTTTGGGGAAGAAAACATTCTGCCTCAAATCAAAAGTCAGTATTAATACGAAGTTAAATGTCGAAAATTACTTCTGGATTCTGTTATTAAACAAGAGTGAATGACTTTTTTTTTGTTTTTTTTAAGACAGGGTCTCCATGTAGACCAGGCTGGCCTTGAACTCACAGGCACCTGCCTGCCTCTGCCTCCCAAGTGCTGCGATTAAAGATGTGTGCCACCATTCCTGGCTTTTAAAGTAGTAACTTTAAACAATCAATAACTTTTCAACATTAATGGATAAATAACCTATGATAGTTAAAATATGAAGCAATCTGTAGAGTCTTAAGTTCAAAATAAGTTTAAATGTGCTTAATGAAGAAGGAGGCTATAAATATATATTTATATTATATAAATATAAATAAAGTTCATCCTAACATTACGAAAACAGTATCTGACATATGTGATGATTGTTGTAAGAAATGATGTGATCATCAGAAATTTTGGAGAAATGATCAACTTTAAATTTTAAATTTTTAATTAGGGGGGAGGCTGGAGAGATGGATCAATAGTTAAGAGCACTTCCTGTTCTTGCAGAGTACTGGCGTTTGGTTACTAGCACCCATGTTAAATGGCACACAACCACCTGTAACTACAGCTCCATGGGATCCAATAATCACTTCCTCACTTCCGGTTTCTGCAGACAGCAGCACACATGCGCATATAAAGGCACACATACATGCGCATAAATAAATAATAAAATAAATATTTTTAAATAAACATCAATAGGAGATAATTGATCTCTTTATGAAAGGGTAAATTTTTTTTTAATTTTTAAAAATGATTTATTTAATAACAACATACTTAGAAGAAGCATATCATTACAACACAATTGACATATTCAATAACGTTTTCCTGAGGTAGGATGCATCTCTTTCAAAATTGGCTGTAAATTTTTAGGTTTACAGTT
>NW_008334020.1:1656079-1670428 GCF_000622305.1 Nannospalax galili
AAGCCTCTGTGATAAGAAAAATCTATATTTTTTCTTTTTAAAAATAATAATTTTATTGATTCTTTGAGAATTTCATACAATGTATTTTGACAATATTCAGATACCCTAACTCTCTCCTCTCAGATCTACCCCCTCCTTTCTAACCCCTTTCATCTCTTCTTTTTTTTTTTTTTTGATTTTTTTAATTGAATTTTTGTTTATTTCTTTCAGAACATCTCAAACTATCTTATTTATCTTTATACCTCTGTACCCACATCCCTGCTAAGGCCTACTCTGTCAAGTCACTGCAAGTCCATCAACTGTGGTCTAGTCAAGTCTGTCTATAGTCCCATGTTTTAGGAAGATCAGCTCTTCATCACCTAGAAGCAATCAGTTGCTAATATTTATTCAGATACGATTGGGGTCTGCTGTTTATTTTCCAAGTTCTATGCTGGGTTTTGTCTGCCTGAGTTTGCATGAGACTTGTGTATGCTGACACCATTGCCATAGAATCATATGAGCAGGTTCCCAGGAGCTTGTAGGACTCTGTTTCCATATGGTCATGCCCATCCTCCCTGGTTCAAAAAACCCTAACTCTAAGAAAATCAATCATATAACAATATTAAGGAAAATATCTCACTGGTGTTTTATCCATTAAAATGTCAGCATCAAATTCAGAAGCCTGTATTGCTAGAGTTAACTATCCCAATTGCAGGAGTTTCCAACCAGATTAAATTAAATAATATGTCACTTTTAAATGTAAATATAAAAGCCTCATCTTTTGAACCACTGACAATTTTTCTGAACTTTCCTGCATATATTTTCCAGTGCTGTGTCTTTAACATCTTTTTATTATTTATTTATTTATCATTCATTTTGCTTTTTTTGTGTTTTGAGACAGTGCTGGTCTCAAATTCATGATCAGTCCTCCTGCCTCAACTTTCAAATGCTGGGATTACACACATAAGTCACGTATCTCAAAGACTCAGTATTCACTGAAGAAAAAAAAAAAAAAAAAAAAGCATGTTAGAATAGTAACCTAAAACCCAAATTATGAGGGACCAGGGACATGGCTCAGTCTGTAAAGTACCTTCCATATAACATGAAGACTCAATTTTGGATCTGCAGCAGCCCTATAAAAGCTGGGTGTGCAAGCAAAAATTGCAACCCCAGTTGAGAGTAGGAGCAGAGATAGGCAGCCTCTTGGAACTCACTGGCCGTTCAGTTTAGCCAAATCAGTGAGCTCAAGGTTCAATGAGACCCTGTCTCAGAAACTGAAGTGGAAAACAATGAAGGCACCAGTGTCAATGAAGGCACCTCTAGTCCTCCATACAGATGCATGTATACCCACATGCACACACTCACACAAACACATACATATCACACACATGCACATGCACACACACACAAACACACACAAAATGGGGGATTTGGATAAAATAGTTCAGACTACTTAAAATGTTTTAATTTAGAGGTAGAAAACAATACTTTTTTAATATCCAAAATTATGACAAATGCAGACTTATTGCATGTGAAAATACAATATTATGCCAAATAAATGTAACTGTTCATTGGGCTTCATAAAGATATAAAATAAGTGAATTGTTGTTACCTACAGAATCCTAAATGTCTTTATTTTACTTTTTCTTTTTCTTTTGTTTTAACTTATTGGAAATGCAGCTCAAAATTTAACCACAAAATAGATAATTCAGCTAGTATTTTTGTTAAGTGCCAAGTACAAACTTGCTTGGTGCATTTACATTTATCTCACTTAACATTTAGCTCTAGAAATGACATCATAAACCAAAACCATGCAATTCTGACTGCAATGCATAGAATGAATAATTTGAGTGAATAAAGATATACTAGTAGAACAAGGTAACTAAATAATTTCTTATCAATAAATAAGAGTTATTATTAGACTTTTTGAGGCCATTTAATAAACATTATCTGATGAATGCCATGATGAATGATTTGTTCATAAACCGTTAACTGTGATAGAAATGTCTGACATCACTGCTCACATACTTGCTATTCAAATAAAATAACTTATTCCTGAACTGCAGTAAAAAAAAGATTTCTTCTGCTTCCCTACTATATAAATATCAAAACCTGGTGCAAAAACAAAACATGTTTCATGGTAATTGATTTGGAAGGGACCATTAAATATTGGGAAAGGCATTCCTTTGTACTTAATCCTTCAGCACGGGACATGAATAGGGAAAGGTTTTGAAGAGTCTCTAGTGAACAAACTAAGTGTTAAAGAAGCAGAGTATCATTGCCAAATATCCACCGAAGCTGATCAAGTGAAGATAAAACAACATATTTTTAAAATACACCATCACCACATACACAAATATTTTTGCAAGTATGTCTATTAAGTTCACACTGAACATACCAAGAACTCTTTTGAGAGTTCCCCACAAATAAAATATTTCTCCAGGAGTGTCAGTGGTGGCCACGCTTTGGAAGCAGATGCAAAGATATTTATGTGTTCCTCAGTGGCCTAGGAGTGAAGGAATGTTTGCCGTTGAAGACAGACACAAAGTTTTCTGTTTGGAAATATTTTAAGGAACACAACATTTGCTATTGAAATTTCCACTGTCTTGTTAGAAAAGGATCAAATATGATAGGAGCATCTTGGAGGATTCATTTTACTCTGTTGGTGTTAATGTACTGTGGTCTAGTTGCGGTAACATTTTAAGGCAGCTTCCAAATGTGAATAGACTTCTTTTAGAGAAAGAGGATGAACTTATCTCATTCTTGGGTCAAGCATCTTGCTCTCAGACAGATATAAATAGCACAAGACGTCTAACCATAAATCAATCAATCCAGGCATGGTGGCACACACCTGTAATCCAGCATTTGATAGGCTGAGGCAGAGATGTCATAAAATCAAGACCAGCTTGGGCTTCACAACAACATTCTTTCTTCACTCACTCACTCAATCAATCAATCAATGTTTTCTGTAAAGACCTCACTAAAACTTTTCAGGGAAGTTATAGTCCCTGATAAAGTTCTATGAATGGCGACTGGAGAGATGGCTCAACAGTTAAGAGCACAGGCTATTGAAGAAGACCCAGGTTCAAATCTCAGCACCCACATGGCAGCTAACAACCATCAGCACTTCCAGTTCCAGGGGATCCAATGCCCTCTTCTGTCCTCCGAGGATGCACTTATACATACAGACATAACACTCACACACATTAAACAAAAATAAATAAATCAAAAACATTTTTTTAAGGTTGGTGAATGGGAAATAGAGGTTTACACATAGATTACAAAGAACCACGTTTATACTTTGTATGGAAATAAATGCTTCTATTCACAATCTTTTCCAAGCTACAACCTCTGCCAAAACAAAACTGAGATTACAAAAGAGACGTAAGCTATTAGTGTTCTCACCCCCCTACCACCTGCCACCACAATGTGACACTGTGTGTGTACCTCTCTCTCATTCTTTCTCTCTCTCTCTCTCTCTCTCTCTCTCTCTCTCTCTTTTTTGAGGAGATAGGTATACTGTTGTTGGTGTAGGGGGCAGAGTCTCACTCTGTAGCCCAAACTGACCTCAAATTCATAATAATTGTATTTCTCCAGTCACCCAAGTTCTGATATTACAAATTTTAGCCACCACAACTAGCTTCATAACAGGGAATTCTGAAGTTTCTCTCTCTCTCTCTCTCTCTGTCCTGAGCCAACTTCATAGCTCCATACTCCTATTCTTTTTCTAATAGTTGTTAATAAAAAATTACTTAACATGCCGGTAGACAAATATCTGATTAATCCTTGGAGCTCAGTTCACCTCACAGCTTCTTACGAATAGCTACTGAAGAACAATTGAAATCTAGGATTTACATTAGGACGGTCACTGGGGAGTAGGTAGAGTCTAGAAAGCCACTCTCCAGTCAACAGTATTTGTGCTCTTTGGACCACAAAGGGCAGGATTAGATTCACTGTAAGTTTAAAGAGCTTCTTGTTTTTAAGTTGACATGGGAAAGTAGTAAAGACCTCCAAAGCACAAACCTCAAATTGCTTGCACGTTTGCTTTCCATGTGAAGCCAGTATTCATATCTGAAACAGTTCCCTGGACTTTGTCCAAACCTTTTCTGGTACAAAATACTCAGGAGACAAGACATTTATGAAAAGTCTTCAAGTCTATAGTATTATTTCTTAGAAGATGACTTGGAAAAGATAGCCAAGTGAAAGATTTTTCCCTTGGGAAAGGATATTGATAGCATTATTCTTTTCCTGACTCACAATATTATACTATTTTATTTCTTGAGTCTGTACTCTGGCCTTGGTTTTACTAATAAAATTCAATGAAACAATCAGCTTTCTTTAAGGAGGAAAATAATTGCTCCTAGCATATGAACACAATGAACATTAAAGATAATTGTATTCTTAAATGCCAATATTCATTTTTACTGCAAGGAAATCCTTTTGCAGTTGTTATAAATGACCATATATCTGTATTAATCTTCTCTGCTATCAGAGAAGACTATGCTATGGATGCAGTTTAAACAATGCTAATTTGATTTCTCACAGTTCTGGAGATTGTGAAGTCCAAGACCAGTGTCCTGACCTGTTGGGTTTCAATTGAGGGCTCCGCCTGACTTGCAGATGGCTGGCTTTTTGCTTTGTGCATACATGATGAAGGAACAGAGAGAAAACTCTCTTCCTTTTGTTAAAGGCCATCATTCCTACTGGATTATGACTCTTTCACGTAACTCCATTTAATGTTAAATACCTCTTTAAATACCTAGGCCAAAATATAATTACATGCAGATTTAAGGCTTCGGTTTTTAAATTTGGAGGATTGTACAGTTCAGTCCATTGCAATACCACAAATAGAAATCTAAACTGTGAAAGACTTGGGCAGCTCATACTTCCAAAATGGCTCTGGAAATATAAGCACTTACAAATTTTAAAAAATTAAGAAGATGAAAATAACAAAGATAATCTAAGTGAAATAACATAAGACTTCTTTATTTTTGATGCAAAAGAAAATCCATTGGACAATAGGCAGCTAAGAAACACAACTACCCCAGACGATCATAAACCCAGGGATGAGCTGTGGCCATGCAGGAAAGCATGACAAAAGCTTTAGGCATTTTTAATAGGAAAATCCAAAATTGCAGAAGAAGTACCAAGAAACATTACAGAAAAATGAAAAACTACCTGTCTCTAGGAATGTGACTAGCATTCATTCAACAAGCATTTATTGAACTCCTGCAATAGCTGAAGCAGCCTACTAAGCATCAAAACAAAAAAGAAAAAGTAAAGAAGAAAAGGAAGCAGTCCTCTGCTATATTAGACTACAGATTTTCGTATAGAGACCAAAACATTAACCAAAGCACTAACTCTTATAAGTACATGAGGGATGTTTATATCATGCAGACACATACTAAGGATATAAGAAGGTACTGAACAAGGCATGGGCATGGTGGCACACACCTTTAATTCCAGCACTTGGGAGGCAGAGGCAGGCAGATTTCTGAGTTTTAAGCCAGCCAGGCACCAGGTCAGGCAGAGCTACGCAGTGAAACCCCATCTCAAAAAATTAATTAATTGGTATTTGATTAGGTCAGAATGATAAAATTAAGAATTAATTGTGGGGGCCTGAAGAGATGGCTCAATGGTTAAGAGCACTGGATGCTCTTGCAGAGGACCTAGGTTCAATTCCCAGCACCCACATGGCAGCTTACAAGCATCTACAACTCCAGTCCCAGGGGATCCAACACCCTCGTCTGACTTCTGTGGGCGTTATACAACATGGGTGCACTTAAACACATACAGGAAATACATTCATATACATAAAATAAATCTAAAATATTTTTTTAAAAGAATTGTGGAAGTTGGACATGATGGTACATATCCGTAATTCCAGCACTGGGTGGTAGAGGCAGAAGGATGGTTATGTTTGAGACTGGCCTGATTTACATAGTGGGTACCAGTAAAGTCAGAGATACATACACAGTAACACCCTGAGATGAAAAGAAGAAAGAGGACAAGGAAAGAATTGATAGTGGTGGGAATGATAGCTGAGTTAAAACTTAAACAAAAAAATAACTATAACCTAGACAGAGGAGAGAAGATGATTGCTCAAGACAGAAATAATGTTAGGAATAAATGAGTTATCATAGGAGCACAGAACACATGAAATAGAATAAAACCATTGTGGCTAGAACAGAGAGCAGGGAATCCTGGAGAAAAATGTAGCATATGAGATTATATAGGCTGTTGGAAATTTAGGAGAGAAGTAAAAGATGGTTTTGTCATTATCTGGGATTTAAAGTCTTTTAAGTATTTTTTTGTTTTTGGTCTTTTTGAGACAGGGTCTCCCTGTAGCGCTAGCTGTCCTGGAACTCACTATGTAGACCAGGCTGGCCTTGAACCCACAGAGATTCACCTGCCTCTGCCTCCTGAGTACTTTTTAAAATTCTCTCTCTCTCTCTCTCTCTCTCTCTCTCTCTCTCTCTCTGTGTGTGTGTGTGTGTGTGTGTGTTTTAGGGAGAGGTGGGTATATTTTATATCCTAAGGATAAGAAAAAAAATCACCAGATTTTTAAAAACATTGTTTAGTTTGTAATGTGAAGGAAATAGAGGAAAATAATGGATAGTCAGAAAGCCATTAGTATTCACGAAAATAATATTCTCTTGGATAAAAGGGATTGTGATGATCAAAGATGGCCATATTCGAGAGGCCCGTAGCAGATGACACTTGCAGCTCCTGGTGAAGATCATGAAGAAGAGGGCTAGAGTTGGGATTTTTTTTAAGCTTTTAGATGTTGAAGTAGTTAAATGATGGCACCAACAATGCCAATGAGAATCAAAATTACAGAAGAGACTCTACTGTAGAATTAATGAAGAAACTCAGAGAGATAGATAATTAGTGATAGAAGTCACCAAATAGGTAAGTTTTAAGAGGCTGAGATAATTGGAACATCAACCAGTATATCCTAGTTGGGGAACCCTAAGGGACCACAGCAGCATTACATGAGCTGACACAATAAAAGGGTGTTTTCATGGAGTTTAGGAACACCTGACATTCCTATGATCCCTTAGGGAGTTGCAAAATCAAAACTGTCTTCATATTGGCCGTGAGACCATTTGCAAACTGTGCAGCAGAGCTTCTCTTACTCTTGTGATGTGTATTAAGCCAAGAGACTGGAGCAGAAGCAAATACAAAACACCTGGCTGCCTTCTATTAAAATGTCATTAAGAAAGTTGCAAAAGCTCAAAACTCACAAATGGTTGCAATACTGCAGGTTTCCTATTAAAATTGTAGATTTTCTAATTAAAACTGCATGTATTACCATCCAATGTAGTCATTGTTACCAGTGAATTAACATACTTTAATTTCTGTTTTTATTTGTAATACAGTAAGTATGGGTTTACATAATCCACAGAGACATTCTGAGGGTCCCAATAATATCAGGGTATGAAGGTATCTTCAGCCCATGAAGTTTGTGAAGTGACTTAAATAATCAGTGAAGCTTTCTAATGGACTTTAGGTACAAGGGAGTTTTGTAAGCACAAGTGGCCAATTATACTTTGTACAGTTAGTCTAAACAAATTTTATTCCTGTCTAAAAAGCAGTGAACTAATACACAAAACAAACCTACCCAAATATAAGCTTACCACAGGGGTAAAACATACTTAAGAAAGCCAGTACTTCAATCAAGTGCCACACAGAACTTGAAATCTTGTTATATGTTTGTAATATCTTAAAATTCCATAAGCTCAGGACTGTCAAATGTTACACATCTGGAATGTCTGTGGGCTGTTGACATTTGGGGAGATATCCCTTTGTAAGGAATATTCTGTGAAGGGAGGTTAAGAAGCCTTCTGCAGACCACCCTGACACATTTTCAGACAGTGGGCAATATCCATCCTTCACTTCCAGGTGCACATTGAAATACAAAAGGTTAGAGTGACAGAGACAAACTTTCAGTTTATTCACCAATAAAATAAATAAGAGCAGTATTCAAATTTTGGCTCTAAAAGTTATGAATTCCTCAATAGCAAGACAGTGCCAGCTACGCTTTGGCAATCGTGTTAAAGTTTTGAAATTTTATCATAGAACTTGGTCCACTTCTGTCACTTTTTCATTCTTTGCAGCCAGTAAAGTGTGTGATGTATAGTGGTTGCTCTGCAAAGCTTTACTGAATGTATGCTCTGCAGGAAGGGGACCAACAGCTGCATCTGCATTCTCTCGCTGACACTGTCTCGCACCTGAGGCTTTTGCTGTCTCTACTCACTATGACATTCCCCAACACCATACAGAAGAGTGGCTTCAGATGTATCCCATCTCAATGAAATCACTTATCTTCTTCTCCTATTATTATCTCTCAGATAGACATCTATACAATACTCTGGGGAGCACATTAAGCTTTTCTCTTTCTCCATCCCACTTCCAACTCTATCTAGTTTTTCATCCATACATTCCTTTAAACCTCTTTAATATTTTTCATATCCATCCTCACTTCATCTTCCCTTGCTTATTCCTTTAATTTTTATTCTTTGTTTCTTTGTGGTCTATATTTTATGTGCTTTTGTTGAAGTATCTTTTAGTCTTCACTTCATCATATTCCTCTGAAGAGTCTAATATATTGAAATTGATTTTTTTAAAATTTCTACGATCATTGGAAATACACACACAAGTACACATGTGTATACCTATCTATGATGGATGAAGCTAGTAGTCAACATTAACAAATAGCATGAATATATGGTTAGTGCATTTCAAATATTTCTCTACTCAGTGTCTCCATTGTTCTTATATTCAAAGGCAATGCACAATAGCAAAATTCAGGTTTGATTGGAAATGTGACTTTGTCCAAAAAGTCTGAAAGGGCAATAATGGAATGTTCCACTCATTTTCTTTCCTCTCCCAACTTCTTTTAAAAACGCCCTTAAGATTTTGCGTAGATTGGCAGAGGAGAGCAGCCCTTGGATTTCCTGGTATGCCCATGCCAGTCAAATGATGAATAAGTGTATTTGAGTATGCATGTGAAAGTGTGTTCATGTGTGTGTCTGTGCATTCATGTGTATGATCACTGTGTATTCACATGAATGTACATGTTTACTGGTCTTCTTACGGAGAAAGTTTTTTAAAACACCTAAAACACAAACAAAAGATGAGAAGGAATTGGTCTATTGTGTCTAACCGATTTAGAGTCATGGAAGAATGAGTACAATTAAATAGTCAATGAGTGGCACTAATCTGGTCTCAACAGAGAAACACTGTCACAGGAGTCGTTTTTTATTTCAAAAGACAAAACAGATGATTCATTCTCCCTGGAACACTGTGTTTCATGCGGAAGGGCTCCACAATTCTGCAGTAATTTCACATATGCCATGCCATGTCCCTTTTTTATGGTTTTGTGACTTACCCAAAACACTTCCTTTAATTAGTAGGTCTAAGAACTACATTGACAGTACAAGAGTGTGAATAATATGATTAGTTTTTTTTTTTTTTTTTAGTGAAATATCCCCACCAAGCTGTTACAGGGAAAGATCCAAATATCTATCCATGTTCTCATAATTTCATGCTACACAGGGTGCTGGCACGTGGTCATGTAGATAATTTATTTATATATCTACCTATGCATATTTTTAAACTACCAAGGCAATTTATAACATTTTACATCTTAATAAATGTATGCAATTCTATTGATCTTAATGCATTTCATATTCCAGGTAGAAAAATCAGACATTTAGTCATGAAAAAGCATGTCCCTTTCTAATTATTATCCAGGTAAATTTCAAAGATGAGAAGAAATGTTTACTCGCCATGAAAGAGAGAACCACATACACAAATTTAAAAGGCTATCACAAGTAAGAAGGTGAGATATTTTAGCATGAATTCTGGGTGACTACCCATGGGCCAGCACCTAGAAGGAGACCTTAAGAACTGCTAAGAAACAGATTGAAATAGAATGCAGGCTGTGTACAGGGATAGCCAGAAAAAGAATGATTGCCCACTAGAGATTAAAGACACCCATGAGAAGCTTCTATGAGGCATAGTTTTCCATAATAAAGTGTTTACCTTTCACCAAAAGAGGTTGATAGTCAGTTGATGTCTCAGACTCAGGCTGTTCTCTGGAGAGAACAGGCAGACAAAGGATCCAGGAGTGAAAGGTGAGACTCAAAGGTTGGTGCTGTTATAGCCCTGACGACTTGGGATGTTGCATATTTTCCCTGAATATTTTCTTCCTCTGTGGATTTTTGTCATTTTTCTTGATGGCAATAAAATGCAAGCATTTACCACTGCAAGTATACATTTTTATGTGCATACTTGTGCATGTACTCCTTTCAAAATAGCTACCATCAAAAATTTAAGTAGGATTATGTATTTTAAAAATATTAAAATTTGTGCATTCAAAGGTATCAAGTAAAATAGCTGTTAAACTGTCTCAATAATGGTCGGCTGCTTAGATCCAGTCTGCTAGAGAAAAAGGAAGCAATAAATTTGACCCTAACTTACCACACATTTTAATTGCACAGTACTCCCAAGGGGTGTCAGGGTCAAGAGTATAGCACCATGGCCTCGGCTTGCCATCAGGGTTGCGGCAATAATTATCATCAAAGCCCTTGTCGGGGTATCTGCGAACCACACCAAGAAAAGTGTCAGGTAAATCTGCCTGGAAACACCACACAGACCTCAGCTCATTCAAGAGCTTCCCACTCAGCTTGGATGCTACCAACTCAGGGAAAAGCCACTTTTCCGTCATTTGCTTTATAAGGGCTGCCCATCATTAACTACCAAATTTAACTTATACAATCCATTAAGTATATAGTATCATTCTCTTTGTTACTAATGTTAATCCCCTTTGGACTTGTCCACTAGTTAAAATCTCAAACTGCAACTCTTTTTCAGAGTCCAATTAAAGATAAATTCCAAAATCATGACCTCGTGTAGAATGCTCATTAGGAAAGCAGGTCCTTTCCTAAGGCAGGCTTACACTTCAAAATGAAAGTTCAGCCTCAATAGCTCTGCTGCTAATGATAGCTCAATTTTGGAAGTGGAGCCTCACTAGGTCATGCCCTCACCTCCATCAGAACAGGAGACAAACTCCATCACACCACTTTCTCCACATCCCACCTCCTTTAAATCAGAAGAGTCCTGAATTGGTGATTTGAATTTAATTGCTACCATGTCCCTTCTGTTCCCACTTAAAAGAAATAGCAAGCTTTTTTAAAAAGTAGAAATTTAATTCCATTTATAAGATTAAGAAGAAATAAGTAAAACAAATAGATTTAATAAAACACCTTGCGCCTAGTTCCAAAGGAAAGTAGAGATGGGCTGCCTTTCTAATTATTTCCACTTATATCCTTTGTGATAAAAGTAAAAATTTCCTTTGTTTTCTTTTCTCAACTTAAAACTTTCATGTGAAATGAATGAACAAAGGATGACATCATTTTTGCTCTTTTTAACTATTTGAGCTGAAAACATTTTCTAGGGGAAAATGTTAGTTACTTCAATGTTTTTTAACTTTTAAAAAAGCTTTATTGAGAATTTCATACATGCGTATAAAGTTCTAGACCCATCGGCAATTTCAAAATATATGAGGGCAAAATGACTAAAGAACTGTTTGCTCCATGATTGCATGACCTTTGTTACGGTGTTAGACACGTGACTCATATTTCCTGAGTCTCTGGAAATGCTAGAAGGAGATTTGCTTGTATTTAGTCATATTCCCTCTGCTGAAAGGCTGGGCTTTCAAAATAGTCATTACTTAAATAGCCACGTTGGCTTTTTGCTTTGTTTTATTTGGGGTTGTCTGGTTTTGCTGTGGGAAACAAGAAGAAGTATTGTTCAGTACTTTCGTGCTTCCACTTGCCAACCCACTGCCAGCTTTGCCTTCAAAATCATCTTGACTAGAGAGACTCAGTTAAAAGTGTAGCTAGTCTTCTCATATGCTTCATCACAAATCAGTTCTCTCCAACTAGCTATCTTCAGCAAAAACACAGGCTCCAGCAGCTGTGTCAGAGGAAGACTGAACATTAAGGGAAACCCCACATTATACGTCAATACCCCACAGGAAAGCATAGAAAGATTTCCATAGTGGTACGGAAAGAGGATCAATGGAAGCAAGATCCAGTGGCATTTTTACCTTTCAGGCAAGAATTTGTGCCGATGGGGTGTCTGATGATCCCAGCGCTGACAGGTCTTGCCTGATTCTGTGTGATCCATGGGGCCTCGGTAGCTTTCACCATTGCAGGTCATGCATTCAACTAATAAAATTAAAGTATGGCGTGTTAGTTGTGTCTGGTAACGAAATCAAGACTACCACTGTTCCATTTTAAAGAACAGGAAATCAATTGTATAACAATTTTTCTGACAGCCCTACATACCATCCCGATTTTAAATTGAGGTCTAATGTCCATAAACAGCAGTATAAAATTCTCCCTATGGAATAAAGCAGGTAATTGAATGACTTTTAAAAAAGAAAGTGTCGTATGAGATTTAGTGTAAGATCGAGATGCTGCCTCAGTTCAATAACTGCCCAAGAATTACAAAGAAACTGTATGTTTAAGATGGACCCTTGGAGAGTGTTCCCTTGTTGGCTTACTGTGCTAAGAGCTCAGTGTCTATATCTTCACCAAAACAACATTTCTCTCAACTTGCCCTCTAAACACAAATATTATGATTATGCAACTTAATTTCAGTCAGTGTCATCATTAAGAATCGATATATTAAAGAGACCAATCAAAATATTGGCTTGATGCAATTCAAAGAACATTTTTTAAAGAAATTGCTGCTTTATTCTGTTAGTGAATGTCCATGTTGAGTTGGTGGGACATGCACGTTCTTACCTACCTTGGGACAGAAGATGACCTGCTACTGAACTCGGCATACACACTCAGTTTAAAATGTAAAAGCTGATCAAATTATGCAGGATCTTACTGATGATTTTGTGGGTTAATTAATTGTTCACCTCTGGCTGGTCTCAAGTCACACTGAAAACTGAGTCACATCAACTAGCTGCAAATGAGATTTCTCAAACAGAAGGTTGATTTGTAGCACAGCAAGCATCCTGTAGAATAAATCATTGCTTGGCTCTCCTAAGAATCCGGCAAACTTCTCCAAACACATCATTTGTATCTTGTGATTACTGATCATCTAACTTTAGCTGAAGTGAGGAAAGATATCCATGTTAAAATTTATGCACTGGAATCTTGCCTAACAAATATTGAGGGTGTTTTGGTATGTGATATTAGAATCATCTTTTCTTCTGAATCTTTTATTTTTATAAATTAGCAGGTCATTAACTATTAACTGTCTGGAACATACGATGCATCTACTGGCTTGGTCCATCTACTTCTTTCAAGTTTGTTAGTACATGAATTAAGACAAAGGATCAGTTCAGCTTCTTTCTTTTGAAGCTGAGATTCTTCCAGAATACAATCAATAAGAACCTGAACTATAAATGAGAGGGTCCAACAGCACATTGACAAAGATGCTCAGGTTAGCCAAGGTCATTTCCACATTGAAATGCTCAACATAGGCTATGACTCACTACATTTTGGCTTTCCATTTCAATGGCACAAATGTATTTAGTCCCCCCTTTATAGAATGCAAGATTTGATATCTTCAATGAAAATTATGTGACTGTTGTATTTACTGTTGTTGGTTGCTCATTTGTATTGAATGCAAAAGTAGACTACATTACTATAGTCACACATAAAACATATCCTCAGAATAGGTAATTTCTAGTCTAATATGATACTTCTGAATCAGAATATATCTAGTATAGTTCCCATAACCAATACAGTTTGTAAAACATATCTCACAATGAAAGTGAATACGCTTTTCTAGGAAGCAGTACCATGGACAGTATTTTAAAACACTTTTAGACTTAAATTTTTAAGAGCATTGGGGAAAATGCTACACAACTGAAATCAATGACTCCGTAACATAACTGCTTTCCAGAATGAATGTCATGGAGCAATCATTCTCCAAAAATTAATGTTCATAAAAATCACTCTCAGATCTTCTTAATGATCAAATCCTTATTCAGTTGGTCTGGGGTAATAAGATCTCCCAGGAGATACAGATGCTGCTAGTTCCTGGACCTCACTGTGAGTAACAGAATAAATACTGTGATCTGTTCTAAACTTTTAAGTATTTTGAGGTAAAAGTTGTTTAGATGAGGTTCTTCTTGGACATTTAAGTCTAAATTAAAATACATAAATTATACAGGAAATTTATACAACAAATGTGGTACCCTGATGTGATTTAAAAAAGAAAAAACAAAGAAGTATAAGTTATCAAAACAAATAATATGTCTTAGAAGGCAAAAAAAAGTTGTTGTTGGAATAAAAAATAAACAGGTTCTTTCACAGACCTGAGAGGCTAATATAG
>NW_008334020.1:1670506-1677500 GCF_000622305.1 Nannospalax galili
AATATGTCTTAGAAGGCAAAAAAAGTTGTTGTTGGAATAAAAAATAAACAGGTTCTTTCACAGACCTGAGAGGCTAATATAGCTATATCTTTTTGATTATTCTGTGATTTTAACACAAACTTTGTTTGAGCAATTTAAAAGGAAACAAGGCTCACAGAAGTTTTAAGAGACTTACCTAAAACAGAAAATGTCAAATCTATGTTGAAACACAAATCTTCTGACCCAGTCTAGAACCCTTCCTATTATTCCACATTGCCCATCAGTCTCACATACTTGGTTTCTTAAAAAGTAGAAGTCACCATACTTTAAGATAGATTGATAAAAATAACTTTTGAAGTTAATATCCTGCCTATTTCTGAACTATCTTCATTGCCCTCTACCTTCTTTGCAAGCATATGGTACCCTGTTGAATTCTTAGCCTATTAAGGAAGGGAGGTATGGAAAAGATATTATATTGACCGACTTACACAAGGTACATCTAAAAAGTGTGTGGTGTGACCATTGAAGTAAACTGTTGTAAGAGTCACAAAACAAAACCCCAAGGAGGCCAAATTTTAAACTACTTTTCTCTTTCCTCAGAGCTAGGGATGGAACCCAGGGCTTTGTTCATGATAAGCAAACACTCTACCTCTACTACTGAGATACAGCTCTAGCACCTGAATTCACTTTTCAATCTCTGGAATTCTAAGACTTTTGTCTTTCCAGCTGTGTCAAGCAGCACAGTAGAAAGGTAGACACCGGGACCATGCAAAGGAGGAAAACCTGTCCCTTTGGCTGGCTCCACCATTGACATTGCATCATATGCCACTCCAGCAAATCCCTCTCTCTAAAACACAGATGAAGAATGCCGAGCTAGAGCATATCCCTTTAAACTAAATAACAGCTTCTGCTCATAATTACAATGCTCTTATAATGTTTTGAGATGGTGATAATACAAAACTTTAAAAAAGCTCCACACAAATTGTAAAGTGAGTAGGATTAATTAAAAATTTTTGTCATGATACTAACCAAGATAAGAAATTGTGTACCATTTTCCCCATTCATAAAACCGCATGTGATATGAGTTTTAAGATCTAGATAATTACTTGGAGTATATGAATGTATTCTGAATCAGAATTTGCTTTATTCGAGTAAAGGAAATCTCTCAAAAAAATCCAAATATGCAATTACTTCAAAGAACTGAGCAATTAAAATATCATCTCACAAATCCACACTTCTATAAAATAGTTTTATTTTAATTTTTACTTTTAAATGTCTCTCTTCAAATAGATTTTATAATGATAAAGTTATGATCATGTTATTAGACCTTAGACATTTTAAAAATAATTAAAACGTATTTATTTGATAATCCTTTAAAATGACATCTGGCCAGGTATGTAAGCTCACACCTGTGTAGTCCAAGTACTTGGGAGGCTAAGGTAGGAAGATTGCCAAAAGTGAATCCCACCTTGTCTACAGAGCAGGCTTGAGGTAAACCTGAGCTGCAGCAGAGCCTTGTCTCAAAAAGCCAAACAATAGAAAATGACATTGGTTCCTAATACTAAAGACATTTTTAAAAAATTCCAAACAAACAATACATCATGAAATTGGACCTTGTAAATCTCCTTTTTAGAACTTTTTAGTTAAGCATAATTGCTAATATTTTCTTCATATTATTACATAAGATTCTCTTTTTCATAAGTTGACAAAATTGTACTTATTTTACTACACAATGTGAGGTTTTAGAGAACATCTGCATTAAAGATTGCCTACATGTAGCTCATAACCATTTAGCTCATGTGTTTATTTTCCCACTGAGAACACTAACATCCATTCTCAGGACTCGTTGAACATTGTTGTCTATTGTCATTAGCTACAGTCACCAGGTTGTACAATGGAGCTGTTTAAGTTACTCTATACAGCTGGAGGTTCTAGATATGATAAACACTTCCTTTTAAAATGATCAATATGTTTAAATTTTTAGGTTATAAGAAAATAATATTAATCATTGGATACCAGATATAATTCTTTTGTGAACCAAATTTTAGACAAACTGTAGACCTTCAGCTAGGAGTTTAATAGTTACGAAATCTTTCTTGGTGTGTATCCTGCTCTATGCTTCCTTTTTAAAAGTACATCACAAAATTTGACCATACTATTTTACTTTATATCAAATATATAGATCTATTTGATAATTATTACCTCATTCATAATGATGCAATCCTTGAAATTTAACCAAAAGATAGAAATGGCCAGCCCATTGTCATTTAAGCACTCTAGGTTTGGAGAGCTCTTCCTTATACTATATTGTAGAAGACATTCACATCAGAGACATGATATTTTTGTATTTTTTATTGTCTCTTTTGTTAATAGATCTCTTTCTTGAATGTATTTACAATGCTTCTCATTGTGAATCTTCATTAAAATCCATATAAAAATGTTCTTTTTTTATCTTGAATATAAAATCTCACAGTTCAATTCACATTGTCTGGAATATCTTTATCCTATAGGGCAGGTGTCAATTCATTTCTCCCAAAGAAGACTTAGTCTACTATTGTCAGACCTCTAATTGTTTCCAGAATGGCCTTATCTGAAACCTTTAGTGACACCGTGACCGAAGGTGTCACGTGCTTTTTACACTAATGAGCAATATTCTAGCCTACAGGAGGTTTCACAACCTCAAATTATTAAAGGATATTTAGGAATTACCTTCTAGTAAGGGTAGCTGAAAATAGAAGTTTTTAAGTTACTTCTTTTTTAGCACTTTTATTTAACATCCCCTATCAGTCAGGATCAATATTAGTGTCTTTTACAAAACCAAGGGTTGAAAATCATATTCCTACAGGAGCAATGCAGGTAATGCAAGAGTTAAGCTGTATAAATAAAGTTTGAATAGATTATCTGCCCTGGAAAACCCTTTCCCAGACCAAACAATACCAATAAATAAAACATGCCAATGATTCTCGGTCTCAGAAAACTGTGAATGCAGAGATTTCCCTTAAAAGTAGTTCATCTTCTCGCATGCGTAAATTTAAGATAAATATGAAGTACAGACTTATTCATACAAAACAGACTTATTCATAATGTTAACACAGATGAGTTTATTATTTTTAAAGAAAAAGAAAACAATGAAGACTTTGGAGGGAACAGAATATGACATGGAATGGAAAGTAAGAGTTTACAGAGATGGAACTGGCTGTCACATGAAGTCAAGGGCTTTAACTTAACTAATAACAAAAAACATATCCACCTTTTCCATGACAATTAGCTAACAATAGCCTTTATTTGTTAGGTGATAAATGGCAACATAATATAAAATGGATATTTATGGAGGATATAGAAAATGCTTTTATAAACAAGTAAGAGATCTTACTATAAAAATTGGACAACATTCCAGTAGCATCTTGCCCTCCCCAAGTACTTCAAAATCCTAATAAATCTGTAAAATATTTAAACCATAATATCATTTAGATTTATGGAATTTTAGGGGTTTTAACAGAATTGGAAAACTCAACTTATTCAGTAGCCAATAACTGATAAAAATGAAACTATATACAATGCTGAAATAAGTTATTCTGTCATCTTGTCATTCATTCAACTTTAAAATGGAAAAGAGATAGGGCCCTTTCATGCTGAAACACAGGACAAAGAGGTGAGAACATAGACAAGGGCTTTCGAGCCTGTCTTCAAGGTAGCTTGGGATCCAAGCTTTGATCTCCTCAGATACTATTTTGAATGGCACTCAGCTGTAGGCATGTGTCACATTTGGGCACAGTCACATTCCACCAGAATACACATGAAGATGTTGAGCTTCAATGACCCTGTCATATCTTTTCCTGGGACTGTATAACATGCCGTACTACATCAGATTAGTTTTGACCAAATTTCTGCAGAGAGTGCTGGATGAATAGCACTAACTTTACTAATAAAGGGCTAGTTTTATTTAGCTCCTTTCAGGTAATCTGTGGGGGCAGAATTGGAGATAGGTGAGCTTAAGTGATCACACAAAAGCTCACTGTTACCTTTCCCAGAGAGATGTCCTGGGGCTTTTGTTGAAATCCATTATCTTTTTATTTTATTTTATTTATTATTTTTATTATTTTATGTGTGTGAGATTTGGTCTTTTTGTGTGTGTGTGTGTGTGTGTGTGTGTGTGTGTGTGTGTATGTGTGTGTGTGTAGTGATGTATGTGTGTGTGAGGGCAACAGAGGACAACTTTGGGTGTCTGTCCCTACCTTCCACCTTGTTTGAGGCAGACTCTCACATTGTGTATGTCAGGCTAGCTGGCTGGAGAGTGTCTGGGGTTCTGTCTCTGACCAATGTTTGTAGCCACATGGTTCGTAGCCACCATGTGGTTGCTGGGAATTGAACCCAGGTCCTCTGCAAGAGCAGTCAGTGCTCTTAACTGGTGAGCCATCTCTCCAGCCCCGAAATCCATAATCTTATATTAATGTGCTGACCATCAATTTGTGATGAGAGCACTCCCATAACTATCTATTGTTGCACTTGAACGAACAACATATTCATTATAACTGATTCATTTTTGTTAACCTTTGAGTTACAATTCTATACATGGGGGATAGCACCCCATGTGGCATTCAGTTTCATTTACCTTCTGAACACTGAGGAATGTCACAGACTTCGTAGCGTACCTCTGGATTGCTTGTGAAACACCAAGGTCCCCCTTCTTCCCCTCGAGGATTTCGACAGTAGTTTTCCTGTAGGTCTTTACCCCGATAGCTCGAAGGCAAAAAGCTAGTTTTAAAATGATAATCATTACAGTATAAGCGCATGCAACTTTACCATTGGCCTATGAATTACACTAATTACTGTACATGCTTTTCCTGAAAGTGGAGACACTCTAGGCTATCTCATAGGACATCATACATTTTGACTTAAATTTTGTCATCCCCAATGTTTTTAAAATACTTGAATTTATTAAAATTTATCTAAATGAACTTTTATGTTCTACCTCAAGTCAATAATTACTAACCTCTAGACTTCCTTAAAGCCAAATACTCTGGAATATAAAATTTCGACACTTTAATCAATGCTAACAAATGCTCAGATCACTTAGGCGAAACTGTGCCATCACCATAGTGTGCCTCCGGACCTCAGTGTTACACTGCTTAGCCAAGGTCATTACCTACTCTTGTATTGTTTTCCTTAATAAAAAAAGCCCCTCCCCTTTGTTTCTTTATAGTCAAGGAAAAGATTGAAGGCATAACATGAACCACGAATCCAGAATAAAATTAATCCCATATCCCACTTTCATCTCTTTCTTGAAGCAACTGTGAGACCCCAGAAAGGAATTTAACATTTCCCAGATTGTGAGCTCACTTATACACTAAGTATAACCAGAGCTTGTAGCAACTTAGGTCTTATATGGTTGTTTTGAGAAGTTTAAGAGATGATGGGTAATCAACACTTGACATATGCTACCTGGGATTAAGCACACTCTATTTCTTTGTCATAACAAGGAGTTGAATGCCTCATTCTATTCAAAATTACAATAGAACGATCATGGCTGTTCTCAATTTTACTCCATAAGAGTCCAACATTGGGTGCAGTGACTTTGAGTCACTGCCTTCACCTAAGACTTCTAATGATATATTGTCAGTTTGTGCCCCACATAATGTATCCTACAGCAAGAGGAAAGGCCAAAGCCCTTTTTATTATTGCATTGGTTATAGTATTGGATCCAATAACGCATGTTCATCTCCCAGAATGTATACCAAACAACTATATACCTCGGTAGGTGACATCACTGAAAATGTTTAGAAGGTACGTTTTCAGTACTTAATTATTACTTAAGGAGTTTTATTTCTATTTTTATCTCAGAGTTCTGCATAAACATAAAGTTCAAAGATCTGAATATCTCAGTAAATATGGTAGAAATGTATTTTTGATGGCATGAAATTTCTAATTGGGAAATAGATATGCTAATTATCTTGAGTTGGTCAAACACATGAATCAAAACAGCACACTCCACCTCATAAATATGTACAGGCATTATGTACTAGTCACAAAAGAATATGAAAAAAAATTACAAAATGTTACTCCACAAAATGAACACAGCATATATTGGGTTCCAAGCAACATTTTGCAATGGAATACTTTCATTTGAATATGAAGGTACGCTAGAGCCAGGTCTCCAGAAAATATAAATCAGCAGTCAAAAATAGAGTTTATGCTGAGGAAAATGTTTTGTTAAGCATGTACAAAGAAACAAAATAATATTGTAAGAATTAAGCAATTCTAAAATGTCTTTTCAATAAAGTGTTTATATCCTTACTTCACTAACATTTAAAGCTGGGGAAATAGAAATAAAGTATTAAGTCACATGAATGACATTGTTTTATGCAATGCATAAAATAATCGATTTTCAAAAAGGAAGTCATTTGATTTTTCTTAGTTGTGGCCCCATGATTCTAGAATAATTTTGGATCTGTGTCTACTGTCTCTAACAGTCTAAAATTTATTTTCTATTTTTTAGCACTTCTCCAAATGTTCATAGTAAATTTATATCAAAATACTTTCACAACAGAAATAAAACTGACCTTTGCTTTATATATTTGATTAGAGTAAGTAATACACTAATCAAATTTACTTAAGAAAATTCTACTGCAACTCTATTATGCAAAAAGTAGAGGTGGTCATTCATTTCAAAACCTACATTGTCACCTAATAATAGGGCTTAAGTTCCTTAGACCTTTTATTTAATTCATTATAGGTTTTACACGTAAAAGGACAAATAGTATTAAATGAGTTTGGGGTATTATGTTTTCTTGAGAAACTAGTGATTTGAGCAAATGCTCAACATACACATATTCAATGTCTATATTTGCTCATTGTTTCAAATAGATAGGAGAGAGGGGAGAGGGTTTCCGGGATAAAATAGAATAAAAGCTGTGAAGAAGCAGAGTTTTCTCAGAAGAAAGAAACAGAGAGAGAGAGGAGGAGGAGGAAGGAAGGAGAAAGAAAGAAAGAAAGAAAGAAAGAAAGAAAGAAAGAA
>NW_008334020.1:1677590-1686106 GCF_000622305.1 Nannospalax galili
GTAAAAATGTAAGCTAAAATGGCCAGAAGAGGAAAAAGTTTTTTGTAGTTGTTGAAAAAATGAAGAGGAAAGAGAAAAGCTGGACTTGTTTCTAACATTATTAATCAATTCACACAGAATTCCTTTTCAGGACACAGACGATAAAGAGCATATCTTTTCATTATTTGGTGTATGTAGACTTGCCCCCAAATCAGCTGGCTTAATTTTGTGTCCCACCGTTAGCCTGATCATCTCACCCATCCCATTCATTGCCAGGTATCAAGTCTAGTCTTGCTCTTTTCATTTATAGGTGTTCATTAGGTAAATGTTTATGAGAACTTATTGCACAAAAGGCCTCTGCCAGGCCACAGGCTCTGTAATAAGCTTTTGTTCACACACATACTATTTTTATCTCTGTCCTTGCTGTTAGCAAGGCTTTAAGAGAGATAAGTGAAGAAATATTTAAAATTGGGTTATGTCCAAATATACTCTGAGACATAAACTAGGGTGATAGCCTCCCTTTCTTTTGTTAATATAAACTGTGTTCATAGGAAACTTGATCTATTCCATCATCTGCTTCATTAAAGAGTGCTAGGAGGCCAGTGAAGGATACAGATGTAGATATTGGGTCACCTGATTTTCTGTTAAGCTTCTGTACTAATTTCAACATCCATCACCATCTTTCCATTAAGCCACTTGTAAAATATTTCAATTTAGAGAGTCAACAATAAACCACTCTGCTGGACAAAAATATGTTTCTTTTTCCATTTCCCATAAAATTAATCTTTAGTTAATGCCTAATTTCAAGTGTTAAGCTATCATGAAGCTATTCCAATAAACTGTAAATTGAAGAAAATTAAGTGTTGTTCTCATTTAACACAAAAGAGTGATTTAAATAATATACAAGATCGTTTCATCTGTATACCTCTATATCACCAGGAAGTATTCATTGGCAAAATATTTGATTGGCTAATAAAGCAATTCCCAGAGAGATCCATGTCACATTTATTCCTCTAGCAGAGAATCACAATTAAGGAGAATTTAGGTTGAAATAAGACCTCTACCAGGTCAGTCCAGTACACTCTCCTGGACTAAAGTAGGATTAATTTCAAACACCTTTGCTTTGTGGAAAATGTAGGCCTATCTATGTGTTTTCTTCAACACACACACCCTAAGAGAGAATAAAACCAATTATATTATTTGTTTCTAATCTAGAGGCAATACTATATTTCAGAAGTATTGTTCTAAAATTGTTAGTAATTAATTTGAGAAAATTGTGGTTTTTCTGTTATCAAAATATTATAGAGCTGCTCAACTTGGATACTAATAGCTGGTGTTAATTAGGCAAAAGTCACAGGTTTGAATGTGGAACACTCAACCAATCAACCATTTAACTCTCATCTGCCTAAAGCAAAAATCCATTATCTGGCAAAATTATGCTTTCATAAAGTGGAAAGGCAGGATGCTGGAAAAATAGCTCAGAAGTTAAACGCACTGGCTGATCTTGCAGAGGACTCAGGTTCAGTTCTCAGGACCTTCATCACAGCTAACAATTCATAACTCGTTTTCAGGGGACCTGACGCCCTCTTCTGGCCTCCAAGGGCATTGAGTGACATGGGTGCCCTTAAGCACATGCAGGGAAAATACACACAAAATCAAAATAAATAAATTTTAAAAATGCAAGTGGAAAGGAATGAAAACTTTGCTCATCAAGAGGAAGACATCACTTGTTGCTATTGCAAAAACAAGTCACAGCATGTAGGTTACTAATGTACCCACTGTCTCATGCTAAAAGTTTGCTGCACACATAGGATATACCATGAAACTGACTTGGCATCATTCAGGCTGGCCATGCCACTTATTAGTTGTGTATGACCCCAGAAACTACTAAGGTTCTTGTGCTACGGTTTCATTTTATATGCATAAAAAGAATTGACAGAACGACCAATCTGGTATTATCTTAAGTAGTACGTAAAATACGTATGCCCGTAAACTGACCACCAGGTACTTAGCACAAGGTAAACTAAATCCCCTAATGCGTCTATTAACCAGACAAGAGCTATTTTAAACTAGTTTAGTCCTCATTAAATGTATTAGTAAAATAGGTCTGGAAGTCATAAATATATGTAGTTCTCTGGTTAGCTATGAAATGTTTGTGTTTTTCTTCATGATAATCACAACCTCATAAGCCTATATTATCTTAATTGTTCTTTAGCTATTATTCATCTGCTGTGATGAATATAGTTCCCTTCAGTGTAGGCATTTACTTTCCAAGGGAAAAGTTTTCTCTAGTCTTTAAGCAACAGGTGACATGGGAAAACTGGTCAGTCTGAAGCACAAGCTTTCACACGTTTCTTTCAACTTCATCTGTACCTGGGAACCAACTGAAAATCTTAAGATATACTGGAACCTTATCTAAACCACCCCCAACCCTCACTCCAGAGGTTCTACTTTAATTGCTTGTGTGTGTGTGTGTGTGTGTGTGTGTGTGTGTGTGTGTGTGTACCCTGGGTGGTAGGACTTTCCAAGTGGATCATTTTAATATTCAGTCAAAGCTGGGAACTACCAAGATAAAAACACACTTAGACTCTGTGAGATCATTCCAAATCACAGCAACCCTTCTGACTGAATAGTGCCCTCTCAAGACCCAAAGGGGAGAATCTTTTCTCTCTTAAATTAAGTTTTAATTACTTATTTGTAAATACAACAGCTAAAAATTGAGACATCGAGATAAGAGAATATTGAGCCAAATTTTAACAATAAATTCCTTAATCCTTTGCAAGTTATTAGTGATGAATTCACAAAAGCCTTACACAAGTCAGCAAAACTAAGTGAACATGCAATTGTAGCATTATTCCAGCAGACTAACGTGGGACTGTTAACCTGCAGACAGGACAAGCTGCACCTTCTTTTCTTCATGCTGTTCTTACCTGTGCTCATGGGGGATCATGGAATTCCAAGGCTGGCACTTGATGCCACTCTTTGTGATCGATACTGTCCCCTTGTAGCTGCCTCCTTTACCAATGATGCAGTTTCTAATATAGTCTATTGAATAACATGGAGAAAAATGTCAGAACTATGTGAAACATATGCTGTATTTACTAGAGAAGAAAAATAAAATTCCAGTCAAGCCTGCAAGTAATTAACTCTTGTAAACTATTCAAATAACATTGAAAGTTCTTGCCTAAAGCTTCTACTAGTGTTTTCAAAATAACACATTTCAGAATAATCCAAAACAAACAGTCAGATATTCATGGTTTAATTCTGAGTATATCATACAGAGGTTATTCTCTGTCCTTAACTTGAATTAGTTTATATACTCAGTTGATCAGGCTATTGTCATTTGTTTGAATAAATATATACATAAGAAAATATTAACAATGAAATGAGCAATTTTCAAAAATCTATTATGAATGCAGAAAATAAGTTTAAGATAAAATAGATTGTCTATCTTCATAAAATTTTGTAGAATGGTGTGTGTGCATGTGTGTGTGTGTGTGTGCGTGTGTGTCTGTATGAAATAATTATATTAGGTTGATTATTATCCTCCATATTTTTCTTAAGATTTCAGATAACTTAGAGGGCAAGAGAATTGTAAGTTCAGGAAATATTAGTTATCAAATAGTAGCATGTTCATTTAGCCATCTAGAGAAAAGATTGAACAAGAATGGACTAATGTTTGATGACAAGCTATACATAATATTTGAAGAAATATTGGAGTAGGAAGAAATCATCTTATTTCCTACCATGATTTGGATTTTATTGAAAAATTCATCAACATGCAAATATCAGCAGGAAGGACCTATGTGGCACCTTTTATTCCATTATGTAACACTTAAGGAGAAGGCAGTTACCTTTGTTTTCATAGAGGTCAAATTCATGGCCGAATCCTTTTTTCACTCCATTTGACATACTATTGAAAGGGAACCAGAGGCATCTTTTCTTTGCTTTATCAAAAACAAAGGCCCTGAAAAAGATAGCTGAATGAAAAGAAGGAATACTACTAGAGAATGGCACATGGTTTACCAAGGAGAATGTATAGAAGCAGATATTATTACATAATAAAAATGTAAGTGACGTGTATCTGTGTGTGTTTGTATGTGTATGTGTTTATTCTTTTTTGACAGACTAAACAAGAAAGAACAAAATGAAGGTTCTATAACTACAGATTCAAGTATCACATCAATATGTGGAAAGCCCTTAAGTTACTCTCCATGGCTTGTACAAAACTAAAGGTTTCAAAAAGGAAAACAGTCAGTATGTACCACAACTGCCTAGATTATTTCTGAAGGCTTTTAATACTTTTCTAAGTGCCCAATAAATCAGAATATTTTGTGTATAATTATATATAAAAGATTATATTTGAGACATCATGATTAGTTCCCAAAGTTTATGTGTATAAATACATTCTAAAATGATATTTCTCCCATACATGATAGTGCATGGCTGTAATTCCATCTATTGAAGGAACTGAAGCAGAAGGATTGCAGTTCAAGGCATGTATGGGCTGCAGAATGAGGTCAAGGCCAGCATGAACAACTTAGTGAAACCCTGCCTCAAAACAAAAAAACTGGGAGTGTGGTCAGTCTGCTCTCCCAGCATGCACAGGGCCTTAGCTTTCATCCCCATAGACAAAATGGCATTCCTTAAGATCTATCAAGCAGAGGTCACCTAGCTCCTGGTGCAGACAGATTTGTCCTGTTCTCAACCTTCTTCAGAGAAGCTTCTTTTCGCAGTGGGCAGTGGCTACTGCAGAGACTCATAACTGTTAAGTACTGAGAATAAGCAACTGCGAGTGTTCATCTCTAAATGGGAAAAATCTCAAAAGAAAGTAAGGAAAAAATGTAAGAGCCAGAGGATGGGGAGAAGTGCTCCGAAGTGCTGGCCTCTGGGCATGACATGGCTCTTGCACACAGGAACTCATAACAACTCTGGTTACCTTTACAAGACTCGCACAGGATCAAGACAGCTAAAAATTCAAGTATGAAGGGAGAAGGGGCTCCTGATGACTCACCCCATGCTGAGGAGAGGCCGAGGGAAAGAGGGCCACTTTTCTCTCGGAAAGGGTGTTAGTAGATTGTCTATCTGAAAGTGAATGGCCCCATACCCATGTGCATATGGTAAGCACTAATAGAATCCAGTGGGCTATTTTAAAAACAAAAAAAGAAGTTGGGAGGGAGAAGTTTTGGAAGGTCTGGGGAGAGTTGGCAGAAGGGCGTAGGGGCTGAATATGACCAAGGTACCTAGTAGACATGTATGAAATTTTCAAGAAAAAAAGATATATTAGGCAAATCACCACCCCTATAAATTATCATAGGAAAGAGAAACCAGAAATCAAATATTAAGAACATTTCATATAATATCTTTGGTAAGTCATGAAATTCTAAAGGGAATGAATGAAAATCTCACTCTAAGGGAAGCTGTTGCTAAGTCAATGTTTCCTAAACAAGTCTGTCTGGATATACATTTAAATTAAAAACTAGCAATACTAGAGAATATGCTTTTGGTAAATGTTTTTAAGGAAAATCACCACTGTGTATCCCCTTCTGCTCCTGCTGATAAATTCTATACTGCTTTGCTCACAATTTACTAAAAATCTTATCTCAAACAAACTGATAAATATAAAAATATGCTTTTTGAAATGTAAGTGATTTCAACCAGAAAAGTGGATGAGTTCCAGCTTCCCAATTCTTTTCTTTCCTTTCATCATAATGACATAGTCTCTCAGAAAAACACTTTTTAATATTATTTTACACTTCCATACAGAGTGTGTTAGGCCATCGTATTTCTTGATTATACTTTTCTACATTTAACTTTAAGGATTTTTATCTTAGCCTTATTTTCAGACTGAAAATTAAAAACCAACAATGAAATGTGCTGCTCCAGTTCCCTTTACCTGACCCTTCATCCCTGAGAGATAAAAGTTAACCTCAACCTGCTCAGTTGCCAAAAGACCATCTCCATAAATCTATACAGCTGAGATGCTAATTGAAAATAATTTTTCCTATTTTATTTTTCCCAATCTCAAGGCTTTTACACAAAAGTCAGACAAAACACAAGTTTTTAGGGATAAGTTTACAAAGCCAATTCCCACTCCTGTTTGTCAGAAAAATCTCCCTGAAAGTGGCAGTTTGGCTATAAAAATAGAAAGAAGATAGTCTTTCCCCTGCCTAAATCTGCAGAAGGCCCTTCTCTGACCATGTCCTTCCCTGCAGACCCACAACCCTTATTTCTCTGAAACAAGAAGGATTAAGTGAGGACTGCTTACCATGAAACCAATAAACTCTGCATTGTCATAAAAGGTTGCTAACCAAATGAAATAAACAAGAATTGAGCGCTTACAGAATTTTATGCAAACATCTCAATTTTTTTCATACTGGAAATAGAATCCAAGACCATGTGCCTGCTAAGCAAGAATCCCACCACTAAGATACAGTCACAAAAACACAGTTTTTTACAGTTATCTATTTATTTTGTATATATTCGTGTGTGCCTGAGTGTAAGTATGTGTACCATGTGCATGCAATGCCTGCAGATGCCAAAAGAAGGCATTGGCTTCCCTGGAACTTTTAGTTACAAGATGTTGTGAACTGCCAAGTATGGATGCTGGGAACAAAGCCCAGGTTCCCTGAAAGAGCTTCAAGTGCATGTAACCACTAAGCCATCTCCCCAGTCCTCCTTATTTTTAAAAAGGGGTAAAATATCAACAGAAAGTAAACTATGGGAGAAAATAGTTATTGAGACTAAAAAGAGATAAATAGATTAGCTAGAATATAGATGATAGATGATAGATAGATAGATAGATAGATAGATAGATAGATAGATAGATAGATAGATGATAGATAGATGATAGATAGATAGATAGACAGACAGACAGACAGACAGACAGATGATAGATAAAGAAAAATCCCAGGTCCAAACATCTGCTCCCTAGATAGATAGATAGATGATAGACAGACAGATAGATACTAATATAGGGTTTAACTCTGTAGCCTAGACTAGACTCAAACAAATGACAATCCTCCTGCATCATCCTCCTATATGATGGGATGTTAAGAATGTGCCACCACAACTGGTTAAAGAAGTATATATTCTGGTCATTTAGGAAATCACTGGGATGAAATTCTCACTTTGCTAGTTCAAAATTATAAACTTTGTCCTCTGACTAACTAATAAGGAATTCTTAATGACACAGGGACTATGAAAAGATAAGAATGTCTCTTTTTGAGGCTGCTCAGACCTCTGAATTTCTCCATCACTTTGCACCGAACCTTCATCATCACTATTCCCTAACTTCTCTTAAACAACCTCTCCTGCTGACACAAATCCCTTTAATGTTTTTTTATCTAATTCTCTCAACACCTTTCATTTAAATCCATAAAGCAATGATATAAGGTGCAGTAAAATTTGGCTAGTGCCCAATTTCTGCCCTGAAAATCCCTCCACTGCTCTTCCATGGGGAGGAGAAAAAAAGATAACCTTGAATAGAATATTTTAGAATGTAAGAGAGATTAAAAGTTAATCCAATCTGATTTTAGCTCAACTTTAATTGCTCATAAAATGAAGGAGAAAATCCATAACCAAAGCCACTGTAGACATAGAATGCAGTTTTCATAGTCTCCCTTGCTCAGTCAATATTTCCAACAACTGAGAGCTGTCTTTTGTTGTAATGAATTAAGACTATATTCTAATTTAATTTAAAGTGAAAATTACAGTGACTATCCAAAAAGAGGAGAAATTTGATTATAATATGCACTGACTATATTTGAAAACTATCCTAAGAATGAAATAAAGTAACTTACTTGCAAGTGAAAGGAAGGCCTTTATTCCTAGTACATCTGTTGGCACACTGGTCTGCTGAGTTCATTTTTTTGGTTTTAATCTTCAGTAATGGATCTTCTTTAATTAGAGTAGTCTTTGCTGACTTTTTAAATTCATGAAGTGTATTTCTTCTTTTCTTCTGTCCCTCTATTAACATAAAAATTAAATAAATCAACATGGAAGTTACACTGTTAAGGCTTATAGAGGGGAAAATATGTCCTTAAGGGTCATCTTCAAAATAATAATATTATCCGGCTACATAGTATACCTCCAAAGATTATGACAGAGTATGAAAATAAGTTGGTAAGAGCAAGAGAGAGGAATATTATAAGCAGGGGAAAACATCTAAAACCACTTATCCTTTCAAATGAAGGATGCATTGAAAAATTAGGACAGAGTTCGCCCCAATGAAATAAATAACCCTAAAGAATAATTATTTAAAAATTAGGACAGAGCTCACCGTAAAGAAATGGCATTCTCCACACAGCATAGAATTGAGTATCAGTGCTTGAAGTGCACCTCATGATGCCTTATAATTAATCTTCCACCATCCTCCACAATTGTTCTTGTGTAAGTTACAGTGCCAATTAGATAAATCCATTCAAAGACGAGACAGTCCTCATAAAAATCTCTGCAATGGACAAATTCTCCTGCATGTCTACATGTTTTCTATTATTCATAGTTTAGTCCTCTTCTCACTTATGACAAAAATATTT
>NW_008334020.1:1686306-1706290 GCF_000622305.1 Nannospalax galili
TTCTCAGTATCACTAAGCTATTTGTCTTGAGATCAAGCCAAATGTTGTAAATCAAATGTATGTAAAACTTTATCCTTTAATGTAGCAATATCATTTGTCTTCATGAAGGTACAAGGCCCCGAGATAGCATGAAATCTCCTAATAAAAACCTGAGAAACAGAACCAAAACATCCTAAAAGTCCTGGATTTATAGATAGCTTGAAAGTACCAAGAACTTGGTCCTTTATTCTCAGTTTTTCTAAAGTACCCCAATCTAATACTGATCCTGGTCTTCACAATATGGGCCAAAGTGTCTAATCGATTGCAGCTATGAGACAATAACTATGAGAGTTATTGTGCTCTTGTTGTCATTGTGTCTGAAGACCCTTACAAAATATCAGTTTAGAGGCCAGAGAGATGATTCAGTGGTAAAGAGCACTGATTGCTCTTGTAGAGGACATGGGTTTGATTCCCAGCAACTAATAACTATCTGTAGCTTCAGTTCCAGGGGATCTGACACCTTCTTTTGACCTCTGCAGCCACTGCATAGGTGCACTTACCTAAATGCAGATAATACACTCATACACATAAAATAAAAATAATAAATAAAATATTTTAAAAAATAAAAATAGCAATTTCATTCATCCATTTTAACTTGAAGAAAGCAAGACATAAGAAAAACTAACTGACCACTTAGAAGAACTCAGATTGGAAAGCCAGAGGCCCAGCCTCAGAGTCCCACTCTGAACCACTTACATTGCCATCTTTTATCTAAGAATTGCTAAGAATGCATGTGGAAGTATGATTTATAAACATTTTATGAAGATTTGGTTCAGAGCTATCGTTTGAAAAGAAACTTGGATGGTGCAGCAGGAAATGCATTCCTGGTTTTTAAATGCGATGAAATGTGTCAAGAAAAGTGGGTGAAGTTTTCTGTGCAGAAAACTTGGAAATATGGCTAGCTGAGCAGAAAGAATGGCATCATACCCCACTTGCCAGCAACCACTGGCTCCAGTTGGTTTACTAAACATGCAGATGCTGTCCCTTAATGTCTATTCTAACCTGAAGCTCACAATAAATAAGAAAAAAACAAAAACCGTAGTCCTCTAAGTTTCTAGTTCTTTGTAAAACTCCAAAACACAATCTCCAATGGACTGGTACTAATTCCTCTAATCATGCCTTGAACATTTCTTTGGCCTATAAGATGGAATAACTAGGATGTAGTAGATATACTTTAAAAGATACCTTCACACAGAATTCAATAATCAAATAATCTCTCAATGTGTTGTGTAATCAGTATATAACATTGGCCAGCAGATCATTCTGGCATTTTTATCGACTTGACAAATGGCTTTATTTAGTTACCTGATATGTTAATGTGCTAATTATTCAATCTACAAAAGAAGGTTAAATTGATGACAAATGAAATGAGCTATTGTGACTATAATCATTAAGTAAATACATGGGACAGAACTTGGATAAAAATGTTTTGAATATGTAGCGCTTTAGTTTTGTTTTTGATATTCCATCATTTAATTTTTCACATAACTGGTATTCTTACAAACACAGAAACCGTAATGCTTTGTTAATTGGTATTTCTGTCACAGATCCTTGTTATACTAATGAAAGATAAGATTTATCATGAGGATTTTCACTTTTTTATTTAACTATTTATTTGGTGCTCCTAAATATTTCACCTCATGATAATTTGATGCTTTTATAAATTTAATTATTCAATATATTTAATGGTCTATATAGAGAAAAAGTTATTTGAAAAACTTTCTGACAAAAGTTGAATATGTATATCCATATAGTTATTTCTCAAGTGAATTCCAACAACTAAAAATGTAGATTTGGAGGCTAAAGGGATGGCTCAGCGGTTCAGAGCACTGGCTGTTCTTGCAGAGGAACTGAGTTCGATTCCCAGAACCCACATGGCAGCTAACAACCATTCATAACTACAGTTCCAGGGGATCCAATGCCCTCTTCTGACCTCTTCGGGCATTGCATGACTCAGGTACACTTACCTACATGTGGGCAATACATTCATACACATAATACAATAACTAAAATATCTTAAAAATAAAAACTATGGATTTGGCCAGCTGCATAATATATTTTTATATATGTCTAAGGGTGAGAGAAGAGCATAAAAATAACTTCAAAAAATCCGTGACAAGCTTTAAGGAATGAATTTAGTAATCATTATTCAATATAAAACCTCTGGTCGACATTCTGATTTCTTGTCTTAAAACCACAGGCCATGAAAATAAATAGTGGAGACTGTTCTGGAGAAAGGAGGTGCCTGCAGTTATCAGCTGTGATTAGTTCTACAGATCCTCAGCTGTCTTGCTGAAATGTGTTAATTTGTGGTTGTGTCTCATAAAATAACTACTCTTGTTTGCTAGTAAGTTTTTCATCACTAAAGCTGAAAAACCATTTTGAAAATAATTAAAGCTATAATCTTCCTTTATTAGCTAGTAAATAGAAGCACCAGAGCTCCGGCACTAATAAGGACCAATCAGAACCAGAGACCAAGATTCCCTCTGCATGCGACCTATGAACTTTCCCTCTCAACTCAGTCATTTATTCCAGATCAGTAACTAGTTATTCAAAAACATGAAATTCAAACTACTTATATGCCGTGTAATTCATGACTCTATAAAACTAATTACTTATTCAATAAGAAATAGTAAATAAAACAGAAGACATTCAAAAACAGCATCTGGAAACAAAATCCTTTTGCTGAAACTAGATTAAACTTTCTCTTCATATGTATTAACAAGTGATATTACTTTACTGAAAACAGTTAAAAGCCAAGATTAATTTGGGAAGGAACTCAAAAATATCTTTGGATCAGATTTTTCTCTACTATTTTTTTTAATGTGGCTGTTAGTTGAAGTTTATAAACAAACAACTGAAATAAAATTAAAGGCTGAGAGTGCACTGCAAATTTGTTGTTTTTTCCTGTGTTTCAAATTACAAGCTCCTTTCACTTCTCCCAGTATGGGAAAAAATATTCAGGAAGGTACATTTCTTGAAAAACCTCAGGTTCCGATTTTAGAGTTGAAATCATTAGAACCTAGTGAAACCTACAAATAGAAAGCGGGGTCAAGCATCTCAAGGCTTGAAGAAAGACACATTTCTCCTGGTCCCTGGGCCTCACATTTATTTCTCTCAATACCTCATATATTTTCTTCTGTGTGGAAGAACCATTGACTTCAAAGGAAAGTCATGCAAAGAGAGGATTTGCAGGGTGTGGAAAGAAGCAGGAATCTGGCTCCCCCATAACTGAAAAAAACTACCCATATGATTAGTGATTAACAGTTTGAACTGGCAAGATGTTAGGATGAAAGACTAAAAGTAATTAATGGAAGGGAATGGTTCTGACTGGAGATTTTTAACTCCTCAAGGACAAGGATCACAAAAAAAAGTACCATTTTCCATTGCCAATACATACATAGGACTCAGATTTCACTCTGACATTCAAGCATCCTCGTTTTTTTTCAGAGAAGGTAACTGCTTACCAAATAAAGACATCAAAAAGGAAGACACTATGATTGATTTAGATCAAAAGCTGGTAGCTGGGAAGCAACATCATAATCGCTTCCCAGGAGATTTAGAAAATAAAGTGATCACTGTGAGGTTAGGAGTCTCCTTCTTGTTCCTCCTCAGGAATTCACTTGTAGAAGCCTCATCCTGGCCTCTGCATCCTCTGTCTTAATCTGCCTTCAACTCTCCCTCTACACAGCAAGTACAGTAACCACATTTAAGTAAAACTACATATGTCGTGTTTGTGCAAAATACTTGCATTGCCTACAACAGTCACTACAGAAATCAGTTCCTTGTGTATGACATTCAAGGCTACCTATCCTTTCCCATCTTAATTTCCAATCACAGGCTATAAGCCCTCCAGTTCAGGGACACAGTGCAGTTGCCCCCAAAAGTGACCTTCACTTGCTGTGCATAGATCTTTCTAGAGCATCACTGATTCGTTTTGTCTCTGCAGTTCAGGAAACTTGGATTCTCCTACTTGGGTATCAATCATGCTACCACTCATCATTTCATACCTGACTTGGGTACCACATACCTCTTAATGCCTAACTTGAAGACTAAATTAGAGAAAATTTTGTTTTGTTTTTGTTACTATTGGCTATTTTTTATCACTTAATGGTTTTTAAAAAGCTCATTTCAGTTGATTTAGCTGTTCATGGCTTCAGTATAAGAAGAAAAAGAATTACACATTTCATTTACTTAGAACTTAGGAATTTCAGCTCTGTTCCTTAATTAAAAAGGGTAACTAAGATGTGCAGCCCTCAGTTTTCACATATAAATAAATCCAAGAATGCAGATCTTATCAGAATAAGTTTTAATTTATAACTCATTCTTAGCAGTTGATCAGCAAATATAGGTTCCTCTTCTATTTGTTCATCTTTGTATTCACCAAGACTCTTGGGCATCAGATACTCATTTAATGCTTTTTTAGAAACAGAGGATTCAATATTTGTTTCTAATGTTGCATATGAGGGAATGGACTTTTATGCTATGTAGACCAGCTCCTATCAGAATGGCTCTGATCATACATAGCAAATGTTTCTCAAGAAACTTTTTAATAGTATCTATGTACTGCCTTCTATTCATAACTGCCTGTCAGCATGTTATAGAATCCAGCAATTTCTAAAAGATAGCCAAGCAAGCAACAACAACAATAAAACTTCTAAATGTTCAATAGTAGATAGGTAAAAGAACAAACTCTCGTTATATATTCTAAGTAACTATCTGTTTCCACTGTGGGGGTTATTTAAAAGAACAGAAGTATCAAAATCAAGAGGCCACCCCAACAAAGGTGGGCCTTCTTTTGATGACAATTATCCACTTCAGGAATTATTCATAAGATATCTGTACTTCCCAACAGGCCTCTCTTTGCCTGCCAGCACACTCTCAGGCTGCTCTCCCTATACTCAGGAAACACAGTCATTTCAACATTAGCCAAAGTGAAATATAATTACAAATGTATGTCTCCTGCCAAACCTTCATAATGCATGCCAAAAAACAAATAGACAATGTCTATGGTCGATCTACTGTTTCAGTTTTCCAAACCGAGCTCTCCTTGCATCAACTTAGATGATTTCAGGTAACAATACTTTAAGACAGCCACATCTTAATCTTCAAAACGGAAGATCAGCAAATTGTGAGCCATGATTTCAACTTAGGCTCAAAATCCCCTAAACTAGCAGTATCTTAAAGAACTCATTTTAATACAGCACATCTTTAAATTAACTTCTTTTCCATCTCCTCAGAAATCTTATCTACACACTTTCAAAGCACCCTTTCCAAAGTGTCTTTTTTTTCCAAAAGGGGATACTTCCAGCACAGGAGAAAGCCAGGTAGGTTAAACATGTTTTCCTTCTTGATGTTTTCAACCCTAGTACTAGTCAGACAAAAGATCTGAGGTGTGATAAATTTCATAGTTAACTTATCTCAAATGATGCAGCCCTTTCTCTGTTTTCTTGTTTTAAAAAGGTCATGTCTGCCATCTGGGCATTTATTACAGTCGTTTATTCCCCTGTGTCTACCCTTGACGTTCACTGCCTTCTCCTGTTGGCACCCCAGCCCAGACACTACAATAATAGTACAACTAAATACAGATGTTTCCTCTAGTTTTGATAATAAGAGAAACCTTTCTAAAGCAGCAAATGAGACCTCAAAACATCCAGGCAATCTGCACTTGTCCAACTGTCTCTTCCTCAACCTGCAAATCAAGGGAAGACAGAGGGACAATTCCAGTGTCCACCCAAGACACGGTACTGTTCCTCCCTGTGCTGCAGTTTCCTGGGCAGTCACCCATGCCCAGAAAGAAGAGCTAAGAAGACAAAGCTTTCTCTTTCATTTTTATAACATGCATGCACTCAGAGCTTACTCTACCGCCACTGAATGAAACCTGGAAACCTCATAATTTGGATCTGATGCTTGACTGAATGACGTGAGGCTGGGGAGCTTACAGAAGATTGTCCCTTGGGAAATGATGAGTCGCTGGTTGTATTGCCATGTTTTCCCCTCTTTAAAGCAGAATCTGTCTTCATTTTTAAACTTGACCAAATCAGCAAAGTTCCAATCAGTGCTAGCCCTTCATTCCTATCTCAAAGTTCAGGATTATTTGGCTAAACGAGGCTGGGGCTGGGGACGGGGACTGGAGGGCTGTCACTGAGAGGATGCTAATTACCATTTTAAAGGTTTTCAAACAGCAAAGGAATGTCAAAAAAAAAAAAAAAAAAAAAAAAAAAAAAAAAAAAAAGAAAAAAAAAAAGCATAGTAAGAGGATTGAAAGCCCTATACCACACATGAAGTTAAGCAAGGATACTGAGACTAGGGCAAAAAGAGCTTGTTAGAAGGCAAGGGCAAGGTTCGCAAGGAAGGAAGAGAGAAAGCAATCACTACAAGAAAACTTACCTGCATAAGGGATGGCAACGGGAAGCAGGAGGAGGTGCAGAAGGACGTGCTGCAGCAGCAAGACCGGCAGAAGTTTGGTCCCCCACATCATGCTTGCGGGACGCGCTCGCCTATCCCTTTGCACAGGATGCCGGGCTGAAAGATTCCTGTTGCGAGTCAGTGCCTAAAAGAGCCTTCTGAGCTGCTTTTTATTGCGATGAGCTAAGTTTGTTGTGTGATTAACTGGAAAGATCTAGGTCTGAACTCCCTCTTACGGTAAGAAACTGTTTAACAACAGCCCTTTACTCTCTTCCAGCCCCTTCCTTTCCTCACTCCCCCCACAACAACACCCAACAGATCCCAGCTCCCCTCTCCAGTGCCCCCCCCCCACTTAAGAAAGAAACTTACAAAGAAAAGGTCACCTGGCCCGAGGCCAGCTTCAATTTGGAAGCCCGAGAGCTCCAGATCCTAGTGGCTCCAATCGGAGTAGGGAAGGGAGGAGCAAGACTCAGCCCAATAGCTAAGTCAAGGCACAGTCAGGGCACCAATTCGCCCGTTTAAACAGGAAAATATATGTGTTTACAGATCTATTTAGGAAAAGAGGAAGGGGAAGCAGAATAAGAAAGGAGAGAGCAGCCTCTCTGCAAATGCACCCCAGCTCCTAATCTGCACTTTGTCTGCTGAAGAAATTCAGGGATGAACACTGACTGGTTCCCTGGGTTTTAGATAGTGAGGGGGAGGGAGGGAGTCAGGGAACAGAGCCCAGGCTAGTCCAGTCCAGGTAAAAAGAGGTCAGGTAAGAAAAGGGTGTGGCCTTGAAGGGTGAGATTAAACAAACCAGCAAAACCAAAGAATACAGATTTTCAGGTCAGAAAATTGCCCTACCCAATGGATTCAGAACAGGTAGTTTTACTCAGAAGTTGAGCAACTCCCAAAACACCAGTAATGTATCTGAAATATAATTTTTAAAATATCTTTTCTGATGTAAATGGTGATGCTTTCTCTTAAAATATCTAAGAGATACTCATAATCCATTGCTTGTCCCTGACAAGCAAATAGACCCTGGTCTAGTCACTTAGTACATACACAGAAATATATATATATGCATTTCAATGTACATACACTGGAAGTTCCTGAGCTATTTTAATTAATAAATAAGAACTGTATCTCTTCTCCAGTTCATTTCTTCTGCACACAACAACAGCATTCCAAAGTCTGAAGGGAGACTAGAAGTGCTTGCACAGGGCAAAGAGGGACCCATTTTGAAGCACTTGCACAGGGTGGAGGGGGATCCCAGCCCTGAGTATCGTATTTTGTTGAGATCATTCCTCAGACTTCTTTTTTTCCAAAAGTTTCTCCTTTTCAACTTGAGGCAGATGCTCAGAATATGTTAGGAAACAGGTTGCTTTCTTTCTGATGGATTTTGAGGAATAGTTGCAGCACCTTCAAATGCACCTCTTCTTCATCCCCCAGAATTGTTACAGGCAATTGCAGAGAAAAGAAAGAGGGAAAGATGGGATGAGGGTAGAGGTGGAGGGAGAGAAGGGGGAAGAGAGGATGGAAGGGAGAGATGAGCTGAGCGAGGGGAAGAGAGAGGGAGGAAGAAAACCAGAGAGAGAGAGAGAGAAAGAGGGAGGGAGGAAGGGAAGGAAAAAAAGGAGGGAAGGAAGAGAAGGGAGGGAGGGAAGAGGGGAGAGAGAAGCAAATAGAGAGGAAGAAAGGAAAGAAGAGGGGAAAGAGGGAAGGAAGGAATCAAGGAAGGAAGGGATAAGACAGTGAGGGAAAGAGAGAAGGAAGGAAGGAAAAGCCCTGCTGATAGGTCTGTGAGGCTGTGGGGCATCTAGGGAAGGAAGATAGATTGTAAGGAGAGATCCTTTTAATGGATCAATTTTATATTATGTTTTCCTATCGCCCACTCTTTTCGTTCATCATTTTTTCCTGTGAAACTGGAAATTTGTCCTTCTGTGTCCAGTGTTCCAAGTCCATTTTACTTTTTCAGAGTCCATTGTACTTTTCAAAAATTCTCAGTTTCAGCGTGTTATTTGTCCATGACCCTAGTTGTCCAAAGCATCTCCAATGCTTGGTTGGGAATAAACAAATTTGTTTTTTCCTTTGTTTTTCTTTGCAAAGCTTTTTTTTTTCCCCTGTAACTTTTATAGGTGGAGTTAAATAAATGTGTTTACTGGTTTTTTAAATATCCCTAGAAAGTAGCATCAGGGCTATGAACATAGCAGGAATTATTATTAGATTTGGAAAGGCCCGGGGGTGCGGTGGGTGTCCTTTGGGCAGTTAATAGTTGCTGGGGAAGATCCATTTTCTTCAGTGTTGTAGTCACTGGTAAGTTAACTTGCCCACACTCCTACAAACAGCCCTAATGAAACTCATCGGGTGAACAAAGCATGGGAAAAAGAAGGGGACTAGCTAAGAAGAGGGAGGGGTCAGCCAGAATGGGAAGGGACAAGAGAAGGTAAGGGGCAAATGTGTAAATATAATCAAATTATATTATATACATATAAAAATGCCACAATGAAACCCATCATTTTATATAACTAACTCTTGCTAATAAAATAATAAATGATAAAAATAAATATATAATAAAATAAGAATAATAAAAATGTTTTAGATTAGAACCAATCAAATCTGTAATAAACCAGAGCAACACAAGGATATTTTCATGATTATGTTGTCATTAAATACAGTAAACACAGCTCAGTCCTATTTTAAACTATATTTTTATTTCTTTATTTTGACAGAGGTTATTTGGTTTCTCTTCATTGAAATCATAGCTACCACTCACTGGTCTTTCAGTACATGCTAAGCATCTAACTTCTCATATTGTTTGACTTAAACCTTAGGCTAAACTTTAAAAAGAATTATTATAATTTCCATATTATAGTCAAAGGTACTTAAGTAAATTGTATTTATTCTCAAGCAAATTGTCCAAAACCCAAAAATAATAAATATTTTGGTGTGAGCTTCAAATGGTCTGGTTCAAGGACAGAATAAACTTCTCTAAGCACCACAAGGAGATAAATTATGTGTTCAGGAGTCTAATGATTAAAGTTAATTTAAAAGTAAAGATATAAGAGATACTCAATAATAACTTAGAAAACCACCTAAGCATATTGGTGCAGCTTATAATCCAGGCTATGTGGGAGGCTGTGAGTATAAGATAAGCCTGTGCAATAGAGCAAGAATCTGTCTCCAAAAATTACTTATAACACCTATCAGTACATAAATAACTTAAAAGCATTCAGGTTTGCAATGAAATATCCAAATTAAATAAATTACTGATATTGCCATAATTTTACCTATCTTCTTTCTAAATCATAATGCTTTCCCCCATCCCACGCTGGTTTACTCCTCATATACCATATACTCCTCAGATATTAACTGTTTTCCATAAATCCCTAAAATATGCCTCTGAAAATTTTTGATGAAATGAACATTTTTGTGAAGAGAATATTTTTTAATTTTTTTGATTTATTTATTTTTATGTGTATGAGTATTTCTGCCTGCATGCATGTAAGTATACAACATGTGTGTAATGCCTGTGGAGGCCAGAAGAGGGCATTAAATACCATGTAACTGGAGTTATGGACAGTTATCTGCCATGTGGGTGCCGGGCACCAAACTCTAGTTCTGTTAACTGCCAAGCCATCTCTCCAGCCACTAAAAAGAATATTTTACATACTACAATTTATGTAATTATTTAAGCACAATAGATAGCCATTGCCACATAATATCATCTGAAATATATCCTAATATTGGGTTCCTTGCATGCAATGTAATTTAGAAGGATTGTATGGAAAAGCATAAACTAATGTACTTTTACAGGTTATACATGCCTTTAAAATACATGCAGGTGCTAAGAATATAGCTCAGTAATAGAGTGCTTGCCCAGCATGTATGAGGCCTTAAGTGAAAGAAAGAAAAAAAGAAGAAAGAAAGAAAGAAAGAAAGAAAGAAAGAAAGAAGAGAAAAAAAGAAGGAAGAAAGGAAGGAAGAAAGAAAATATAAAAACCACACATATAAAATACTGATCCATAATAAGCTGATCTTGTGATATGATCCTATGATCTCAGACACTACTGTTTTTCGATTACGGGCAACTCATTTCCTTTATTAAGTGCATGGCAAATGCCATCTGCCATTCTGTTTTCTGCTAAGCCTTCTTTAGATTCAGATTAGACATATGTCTAGTTTTAAATCATATCTGATTCATTTATTCACTTACTACATTTGTTAGTAATGGATAATTTTTCTATCACCAAAGCAAGTTATTATGTGCCAGATACTGGGCTAAATACTTCCTGAGTATTATCTGACTCTTCATTCTTCCTTTAGGGAAAAAATGGGGTAAGATATATGCATTTAAGAGGCATATATTACTACTGTCACTGACCTACAAATAAGGAAATTGAGGCTTATGTAAAAGTAATTGTTTAGGTTAAACAGTTAATAAAGCATGATTTGAAGCCACCAGCTTGTTAGATATGAAGTTATTATAATCAACAGCATGTCCCATTAAGACATTCTACATAAAGAGAGTCCAGCATGCCTTCCAATTTTAAATACGATTTCCACTTAACTGATTTCTTTAGTATTTACCCTGTACCTAAGCAATCTTTGATGTTGTTTTTCTTTCCCTCTGGTTTCTCATTCCTTCCCCTAAAACCCTTTTATTTTCTGTTTTTGCCTTCTTTGTGGTCATTTTTCACCTGTAGGCCTCACCTCTCAATAATTGATGATAACTCCCATTTATATAGGAAATACTGCAAAATTCATCATTATTGAGAATCAGAAAATATTTTAAAACATAAAGCAGAAACAGAAAACAATGTGATGCAGCCAAACAAGATGCCAACCGTATTTTGAAATTATTGAAAATTAGAAACACCAATGCACCTCTCTAGATGTGTACTGTCAAACAGGGTTTCCAAAAACTTTTATTTTTATTTATTTATTCATTTTTATTCTTATTTTATGTATATGGGTGTTTTGCCTGCATCTCTGTAAGTGCATCCTGTGCATGCAATGCCCATTGGGGCCAGAAGGGAGCGCTGGATCCCCTGGAGCTGGAGTTATAGATGGTTGTTAGCTGCCATATAGGTGCTGGGAACCGAGCCCTGGTCCTCTAAAAGAGCAGCCAGTGCTTTTAACCACTGAGTCGTCTTTCCAGCACCTATTGTGAATATTAAATGTAAGCTAATTAAAAACTATTGAGGAAAAGAACTTCTTCCATTATGTCAAGTGGCCACTGGTATGATTAGCAACTTCTATAGTGGACAATGAGGGTGGAGAACAGTCCTATCACTGTGGAGAGTCCTAGGCTATGTTGTTGATTTAGTCTAAGATGATTATTGAAACTGTCACCTAAATGTGATTATGAATTCAGACAGAGAAGCAAGCCAGTAGTGAGTGATGCAAAAATCAGCAATAATCACAGTAACAAAAACACAAAGAACAATTCAGAGGTGTTAAAATTGTATGTTGAATCATTGTAATTTGAAGTCCTCTACTTTTATGCACTATTTTATATACTATAAACAAGGATAGCTGCTTTATTGAACATAAAGTAGCAATGACAGAAAATAACTCATTGTTGGGAAGATATGTTTAGTTCTCCACATAAGACACAAGTCCAGGGAACATGATCATGAGAAAAATGTTTTTAAATAGCCATTTTTCACAAAACACCTGTCTAGTAAGGAATGTGATACAATCCATACAGCCAAGAGGTTTGAGAACTGAGAACAAGGCAAGACTTTTGTGGTTTACATAAGACAAAATGGCATAATTGGAAGCAAGTGGCAGGATTTTAGGATGAATTATAGACTTATGGCAAAGTTGATTTTCTTAATTAGTTCAATATTGATGATTCACTAAAAGGACTCTAATGGTTACTTAGTCAGATCATAGACTCAGCCACTCCCCCATGACTCTGGCCATACCCTCAGGAAATTTGTTGCAGAATTTGTGGTGAGACCACAAGGCGGCATCCAGGAAAATGACAGTTTTAGAATATCATCACACGGTAGGATTGTCATGTTCACAGAAATAACAACATCACTGTTTCTCTAGAAACTTGTCATATACACTTCATCTGAAATAATTCTTCATGCAATTCACTAATACCTATGAAGCAACAATGCCATAGCAGGTATGGAGAGACTCTTCTATAACAGGGCTTCAGCCCTGCTTGCTTTTGGGAGTAGAGAGAAGATAGGTGTTGAGAGCACAGGAAATCTGAGACGAAACTAAACTCCGATGCTGCCTTTTCAGTTTTCTTTCCTGAGTCACAAGGGAGCATTCTCTGGATCCAGGGGGCCTAGTTAACTAACACTCAGCACCTTGAGCTTAGAGGCCAGCTTTTATGTGCTTCCAGGTGTTGGCTGCTTTGTTAAATCTGGAGTGCCCGCCTGTTATAAACCCTAAGCATGCCACACCTGGCATGTGGACCCTGGCATATTAGTAAAATTCAGGAATTGGGGGGTGGGGCGAGGAATCTCTTTTATCTGAATTTAGAATCCAATGAAGATAAAATCCTTAGTGTAAGAAAAGCAGAGTCTTCCCAGTGTGGGGTTTTCAAAGCAACTGTTTAATCCATTCATTTTTGCATCTTAAAAGCCACATCATAAAACTGAGGTTTGCTTTTCACTGTATGTATTTGTTGCATGTTTATTGTGATCTTGGGATCTGAGGGCACCTCCCCTTGCCAGATGGCACTCTGAACCAGGAATTACATTTCAAATTGGGGGGGGGGCGGGAATTCTCCACCTAGTGGAGCACTGCTTTTTATATAGGGGGTGGGTTAGACATTTGGTTGATTTTTTTAATAATATGCTTTATTGTACAGTATTCATTTGGTACATTGACCCTATTTATAAATTACTTGAAAACTGATTTAACTATTGTGATGGTAGTGCTGTCCCAGGTAACACATTAAACTTTATATAGTTTTAAATTGCTGAATTTATATCTGCTTTAAGATTAATGTGGTAGTACTATTTAGAATTTTAAGAGACTTACAGTGGAGTCCATAATCAATAAGCCAGGGAATTCTCATGGTAAATGGTAGACTACGCCACAAACTTTCTCAAGTTTAGGAATATTGGCATTCCTTGGACTTTGGAGGACTTTATAGAACCAAGTCACTATCAAATCTACTTGAAATACTGCTTTTCCTTAGACATGGATATAAGGAGACAAATTTGTGGTACCTGAAACTGCCCATGCCTTTTAATTATTCAACCTTGTCATTTTCAAATGCTTTCACAATTCACAATAAAGCTAAGGGAAAACAGCAAAATTCTAGAAAATGCAAAATATAAAGGACATTTGAAGTATATTGTTCAATGCTTTAATCTAATCCAGAAAGAAAGGAGAAAAACAGAGTGAGCCAAAGGTTCTCACATGACACTCTGAAATAGAATTACACCTCACACAGTGACTAGGGGAGGACATTAAGTAGAACACACACCATGGAGAACAGTGCATCAGGGTTTTTTTTCGTTTTGTTTTTTTTTTTTTTTTTCTTTTTGAGACAGGGTTTCCTTGTAGCCCCAGCTGTCCTAGAACTCACTATGTAGACCAGGCTGGCCTTGAACTCACAGAGATGTGCCTGCCTCTGCCTCTCGAGTGCTGGGATTAAAGGTGTGTGCCACCACGTCCAGCATAAAAAATACAGCTTGAGACTGGGGATATAATTCAATGGTAGAGACCCTGCATCACATGGTTTATATTTCCGGACAAACACACACACACACACACACACACACACACACACACAGAGAGAGGCAAACACACACAGACACAGACACAGGAAAATACACACACACACACACACACACACACACACCCCACACACACAGAAATGTACACAGACACAGGCAAACATACACCACACACACACCACAAAGAAATATACAGACATAGGTAATCATACACCACACACACACATGTAAACACACACACACATGCACGCACACGCATGCACACATGCACACACACACATTCATTTGGGTATAAATAGAAAAAACAGAATTTTCACAATCACTTTGTCATGACTGATTAAACAACTTATTGGACTTATAAAAATAGGATGGGGGGGCTGGAGAGATGGCTCAGCAGTTAAGAACACTGGTTGTTCTTGCAGAAGACCCGGGTTCAAATCCCAGCACCCATATGGCAGCTAACAACTGTCCATAACTCCAGTTCCAGAATATGCAACAGCCTCTTCTGTCCTCTGTGGGCATTGTATGACATGGGTGCACTTACCTACATGCAGGTAATACACACATACATGCAAAATAAAAATAATAAATAAAATATCTTTTAAAAATAGGATAGGAAAGGTTGCAGCCTTCTCCTTTTAGAATAGAGTAAAACGCCTTTTTGATGTCAAGCCCCAAATTGTGCATCTTTCTAGCATTTCTTATGTTGAAAGCTTTACTAATATTTTCCACTATACATGTTGACTCTCTACCACACTATTACATCTTACAACTCAGCACTGTCCTATTACTTATCAAAACAAAACATATCATGGTTGATTATTAATTCAGGATTTATCCATGATACACAGTTTCAACATCTGGTCATTAATTCTTGCTATAGAATTTTTTTATTTCCATGTTAATGTACATACCGAGATAATAAAAATATTCAGACTAGCTGGTCCACATTGTGATTATACCTCTTAGTAAGTGGGAAAACCTAGACAAATTATTTTATTGTACTCATTTGGAAAGATATTATAATAGGGATTTTGATAGATACACACAGTTACATTTATAATGTAAACATACAGCTATAATTTTTAGTTTGGGAGAATAGACATGCAAAGCACAAAGGACATATTTTGAGATATACTCAGTTTTAGTTATTGGAATTATTTTTTATACTAAAGTATTTAAGAAATCTCAAATGGAAAACACCTAATTTAAAATTCAAAGCAAAGACATGATCTTGTCTGTTAATGTTAAAATAAATTTTACATGAAACCAAATAATAAATAAGCCTTCCATATCTATCCATATATTAACTAATGTTGAGGAGAAAAAAATCATAGAAATACATTTTAGAAAATATTAGAAATGAACACATTTTAAGTAGAATAATTTTATAATGTAAAATTTTTTGACATGCCCAACTTTGCATTGGCATCTTTCCTGGATAAGTTTCATTAAAATATCTCTTCTGAAAGTTATTTAAGGAAAACATAGCATACAGAAACTAATAGTGTTTGTGTTGTTCCATTCAGTCCAAAAGTTTAAATTCAACAATATGCTTGGTCAAAAACATTCCTGTTGATTAAATTATCAAAGCTAAAAGATTATCTGATTGTTCCATCTCTAGAGAACTCAAGGTATCCATCCACTCATTATTCGCTACAGAGTATGTGACTGAGCAGATATGGTCCTTTATAATACGTTGGAGCTGATAGCAGTGTCTCTCCTATCTTACCAGCTACCCAAAGCCACTTAGACTCTGAGTGGGCATTGGTTACTCAAAACTAAAATATTCAGTATTTTGTGTTTTCTTGTAAACATTACAAGATAATAGTATTTTCACCATTTAATTTGCTAAAGATACATGTTTACAAATTCATGCATATGGATTTTCATATATACCTATATTAATGCCTACGTAAAATCTGTTCAGTACACCTAAATGACTCTAAAGGTGGCCGTCATTCCTCAGAAAACACTGTAAGTTTTTTAAGTCATCTCAGACCTGCCTATTTACAAAACAAATAATTGAAACTCAAATGAGAATTTACTTTTCCTAAATTCTGAAAGATCCCAATTTTCTGACATACATCTTTGCATGTACATGTAACATAAAAGCCATGATCTACATCCATTGATGCTGTATTGAGATAGCGGTCAGCTCTGAACATTGTAAATAATGTATGATTTATAATAAAACAAAATCCATGAAGCTTTGTTTTAACATAAAAAATTTAGAATTCTCTTTTACAATTTCAACAACATTCAGTAATATAGGTAAGCGTATGTTTAAAATTCTAAACAGAAATATTTGGATCTTTTGATTTGCAATATTTTTTAAATATTTTTTAAATATTTTTATAGCCATAGCCAAGCCATGCAGGCTAAGTATAAGCAATGCCAATTTCCCTGAACCTAAAAATGCTTTCCTGATATCTGTGTTACTTCACACATCTCTCTATTCATTCACTGATTTAAAATACTTAGTGAGGGCTCTGCTAAGTTCTAGCAATACCACACAGATTTTATATGTTGTGTTAGAGAGGTGTGACTCTCAAAGATGCCCATGCCCTAAACCACCCCAAAATCAGTGATGATGACACTTTATACTCCAAAAATTATTTTGCACATATGTGACTAAGATTAATTTTGATGTGGGAAATGATCCTGGAGTATTTGTTGGCTTTGACTCCTCATAACAAAAACACCTTAAATAATCAGCTTATAAAGACAAAAGTTTTATTTTGGCTGACAGTTTTGACTATTCCAGCTCATTAATAGGATTGGCAGCTTGTGACAATGTACACACCATGGTGGAGCATACAAAGAGCAAAACAGCTCATAATTTCCCCTTGTGATCAAGAGGTAAAGAGAACAGAGAGGGGCCATGGTCCTACAGGATCCTTCCCAGTGATCTAAAAACATTGTACCAAAGCCCCTCTCATAAAATTCTGTCATCTCCCCCTAACACTGTCCTAGGGAACAAGCCTTTAACAAAAGACCTTTAAGGGATGCTCAAGGGCCAAACTCCAGCAACTTTTATTCCAGGTGGGCCAGTCCCATGGGAGCTTTGCACCAGAAAAACTTTCCTAATCATGTTCAGAGATATCTATGATGCTGAAGTAGCAACACAATTTTTTGGCTTTGAGGATGGACTAAGGGAACCACAGAAAAAGGAACCAGAGAAAAGGGACAGAAATGTGCACTTTAAATACTGGGAATGGATAGGAAGCTCTCCCCCTGCAGCCTCCAGAAATAAATGCTGGCAAGAAATCACCTTGACTTTATCCTGGTGAGACTAATGTTAGATATTAGTCCTAAATTAACAGATAATAGTGTTGTGTTGCTTTTAGCTGCCAAGTTTGTAGTAATTTGTCGCACAGCATTGAAAACTTTCACATGTAGGTTTTAACTCTGAGTACTTGTAAACTCTTTGAAGGTATGAGTTAAATCTTCTATTTCATTGTATCTTTCCAAATTAGCTATTTCTGTTTTGCACTTGGTAAGTGGAAGAGTGATTGATATAATAAAGAAGCTTTTTTTTCTAAAGAAACTATTTGTCCTGATTAGGTTTTGATGGCAATCTTAACTCCCAGCAGTGTCTTCCTGGACTGTGCAATGATGCATTAACTGCTCTCTCAGAGAAACATTTTGCAATGTGCTGTTTATTCAAGTGATCTGGAGAAAGCCCCAAAATTACACTTGACATTGCAAGAAGATTAGCAAACAATAGTGCTATTTTGAAAGACAGAGATCTGTATCATTGAAAAGGGAAGTTGCAAAACTGACTTTTCCTTTATCTATTGGATTCCTTAGGAAGGAGGATTTTACAACTAGTATTATCCTTGCTAGAGAAGCATTTATGTCTGGCACTTCTCCAATCCAAGTTTATCTGATACCCTAAGGCTTCCCAGAGGCTCATCTGGGCTGTAGATCCAAAGAACTTGGGCAAAAATATAATAGGAAAGTTGATGTAGCAGAGAAGAAAAAAACAAATCATTTATTTAAAAGGGGCAGAAAAAAATGCTTATAGCAATTGGACAAAGACTGTCAAACACAAATAGGTTTTGCTAAAGTAGAACCCTTGTCACATCCTTTAGGATCTGTGTGTATAAAGAGGGTAATTGAAAGTATTTTCTCTCTCCTCATCTTATTTATCTATTTACTACACACTAGATGACTGTTTTATTTACACATTTTATTATAAGCATAAGTCATATCTTAAAACATATTCCAATTTTTGCACCTGCCAGGAAATAACATTAATAATCACTGCATGCCCAATGTACTAATAGATGTGAAGTCATTCAAAGAAATAGGAGATATGTTCCTCATTCAAAAAAGGAACTATCTTTTACCAATAAACCTAGCAATAATAACCTGAAGAGACACCAGAGATTATACTCAATATGTAGGTTTATCTATTCAGTGTTATTTCAAGATTATTTTGTTTTGTTTTGCTTTAGTCTTTTGAGACAGGGTCTCCTTGTAGCCCCAACTAACTAAAACTTGCTGTATAGACCAGGCTGACCTCCATCTCACAGAGATCTGCCTGCCTCTGCTTCCTGAGTGCTGGGACTAAAAAGCCATGTGCCACCATGCCCAGCTTTCAAAGGTTTTTGGGTTTTGTTTAATTTTGTGTTTTCATTCTGCCTACATTGTAATCATTTAACTGTTGAGTATTACTCAGCTTACATTTCTTCTTTTCTCCTTTAATTTCCCTAATATTCAATCATTGCTTTGGCTAGTCCGTAATATTCATCCTTTTCTGGTTATTTACATTTATATTAGTTTTTATTTATACTCATGTTAAAAACAAATACAAATGTGGGGACCTAAAAGCCCCACCTTGCATAGGTCTGAAAGGAAGTTACTGGGGGTGCGGCCTGGCTTGCTTTGAAAGTCTGAAGAATACTTCCACACTACTGAGGAGTGCATGATCAGCGTGTGACCATCCTTAAGATACACCATGAGGGGGGGCGGGGAGTTCCAGGTGCCTTTATAAGCTTTGGAACACTTGCAATAAATGAGTCCCAGCTTGACTAGGCTCCCCGTCTCTAAGTGTCCCCGGGTAATGGGGGTGGTGTGGGCTGGCGGAATTCGAACCCCCTGCATCTGGTGCTCAATGCCGCGCTCGAAGGAAGGTGAAAAGAAGAAAAGAAGAAGTAAGAAAGAAATGAAATGGATTAGGGCTAATTGAGGAGGTTCAGGGTAAGCAAGACCCTAAAAATGGGTAATGCAATTTTTAAGTTTGAAGACCCAGCACTTAAAGTGCTGAGAGATATGCTTAAAAGCGGGGGATTGGATTTGTCAGATCCTGTAGCTCAAAAGGTTTGGGCAGAGGTGATTCATTTGGCTCTCTGGCTACTTGGGGCTAATGTTTTTACTGGGGATATATGGGAACATGTGGAACATCTAGCTCAACAAAGGGCAGTTCAATTAGGGGTTGATCCATGGCTGGAGTTCTACCCTATTATTTCGGCCTTAAAGGCATGCTTTCAGACCGAGAGCCTTAAGTCCTCGGTGCCACCTCCTGACGAGCCTTCAGAAACCCCAGCATGGGAATCATGGGAAGGGTTTGAGGAAGAAGGCAGAAATGCAACAGAAGTGAATCCAAAAGCAGCCAAAGTACCAAGCAGCACCTTGGGCATGCCCTGGCCAGCTTCAGGGCCTCCCGGGCAGAAGGGTGGGGTGGAGCCGAGTGCACGGGTCAGTGGCGAAAGCCGCCCGCCCCACCTGCCTTGAACTAATGCGTGAGTGGGTCAGGGGCTCGCATGAAAGCCGGGCAGAGGTGGCTGGTGACTGGCGGCCATGGGCACCAGGTGCACTTAAAATAAAACAAC
>NW_008334020.1:1706619-1707176 GCF_000622305.1 Nannospalax galili
CGAGGGGCCTACCAAATCACCCCTTGCAGGAATTAATCAAAAGCCTGGTGAACCCCTCTACGAGTTTATAGACAGAGTGGAGAAGAGCTTAAAATGAAAATTACCCCCAGGCCCATTGAGGGAGCAATTCTCTAAATTCTTGGTATGGGATGGAATGGATGCTGATCACAAGGTAGCCTAAAGGACAGGTCCATGGAACAATGGATAATTGCTTCCAAGGAGGTGGGAACCGAGAGGGGGAAAACCAAAGCCATGGCTGCTGTCTTACAGATGCAAACAGAGCCTCTGACCCATGCCTTAACCCAGGCATTTAATTCATTTAATTTGGGTCAGCAGGTAACAATGGGGCCTAGAGGGATAGAAGGTCCATATTTTGGCTGTGGCCAGACTGGCCATATTAAAAGAAATTGCCCTCAGCGAGAGAACTGGCCTAAGCCTGGAGGTGGGGTATCAGAAAGACCCCCATCTATGCCCTGTCCCAGGTGTCGCAAAGGGCTCCATTGGCAAAAGGAATGTAAATCCAGATTTGATATTGAAGGAAAGCCTTTAAACTAAGT
>NW_008334020.1:1707222-1708364 GCF_000622305.1 Nannospalax galili
GGCCAGGGAACCACCCCGCCCCCAAGTACTACAGCCCTGTGGGCAGCAGCACTCACCAAAACCTGGGCTGAGGGAGCCCTTAGTACCCATGATGGATCTTGAAATAGGTGGCAAGAGGTTTCACTGCCTAGTGGACATGGGGGCTGATAGAACCATTCTTAGAAAAGAGGAGGTCCCATCACAATGGCACCTGGTTTCTGGGCCCCGAATCCAAGGTGTGGGAGGATACACCCCATCAGAGGAGACTCAAGAATGGCTCACCTGGCAGGATGCAGATGGAGCTAAAGGGGAGGTGCGACCCCTGGTGGTGGCAGGATTATCTGCCAACCTCATAGGACAAGATATTTTGGGGGATGCACAGGCCTACATAACCACTGATAGCAAGGCCTTTTATGATGACCTTTTGGATCTTGAAGAGTCTGATAGGCTTCCTGAGTCAGCAACTCAAGGGTTGTCTCGCCATATCAATTACAGGCAGGATGCAAAGAAAATGCATCGGGTTTACCCCCAATTCTAAGGGCCACTGCCCTTCAGGTTCTGGCTATCCAGTGGTCCCCTGGGGCACCAGTATGGGTGGAGCAGTGGCCATTACCTGATACAAAGCTACAGGCTTTAAAGGAAATTGTGCAGGAACAATTACAATTGGGCCACATCCGGCCTTCTATAAGTCCATGGAACACACCTGTCTTTGTTATTAAGAAACCCTTTGGCAAATGGAGAATGTTGTAAGACTTGCATAAAGTCAATGCTAGGATGACCCTAGTGGGTACACCCTTAAGGGGGCTGCCTTGGATCCCTGCTATTCCCTCAAATTTATTTCTTATAGTTATAGATATTAAAGATTGTTTTTTCTATCCCTCTACAACCCCAGGATTGTGAAAAATTTGCTTTCTCTGTACCTTCCACCAACTTTAAAACGCCTAATGAGAGGTATGAATGACTATTTTACCCCAAGGTATGGCCAATAGCCCAGCATTCTGCCAAAGCTATGTGAAGACCCTTTTGGGGCCTGCTCACTTGCTGCCACGTGCCACTATGTATGTTTATATGGATGATATAATCTTGGGAGCTCGAAGCCCCCAACAATTAAAAGAGTTATATAAGGTTACTCAGAAATGTCTACAGACAGGCGGACTCCCCGT
>NW_008334020.1:1708379-1710758 GCF_000622305.1 Nannospalax galili
GCTTTTGTGGCCTGCTCACTTCCTGCCACATGCCACGGTGTACACTTATATGGATGATATAATCTTGGGAGCTCCAAGCCCCCAACAATTAGAAGAATGTCTACAGACAGGTGGACTCCATGTATCCGCTAATAAAATACAGATTATTACTCCCTTTAAAATTCTGGGAATCATACTCTCTTTGGAAGGAGTAAGTCCTTTAAAACCATGACTGGCTGTCAAGCCCACCATAACTCTGACAGGACTACAAAAATTGTTAGGAGAAATTAATTGGCTATGAGCCTGGATGCCTATTCCCACTGATACTTTAAGACCACTGTTTCAGTTGCTAGTAGGGAAACAGCCTTCAGAACTAACTCATCTGGCTCCTCAACACCTGGACATCTTACATGAGATCCAGGATGCCCTGGACCAACCCCAACTTGCCTGGTACACCCCTAGTAAAGATCTTGAATTATGGGTACTCCCTGGTGAGACCCTGATGACATCCGTCCTTACACAGGACGGAAAGCCTCTTCAATGGGTGCATGCCTCTCTGGGTGGTGTACCACAGGTTTATACAACCACGGATCAATTGGCTGACCTGATTGAGAAAGGGCGTGATGTAGCTCTGAGACATTATGGCATAGACCCTCTTAAAATTGTTAACCCTTATTGGCTTAGGGATTTTGAATGGCTCTGCAGAAATAATAACCAAGTGGCCATAGCCTTGGAAGGGTTCCTGGGAAATTTGGACTGTCATTATGGCCCTCATAAATGGGTGACCTCCTTTCGCACCCTGTTGGGATGCTGCCTGGCTCTTTGTCAAAGAGCCGTTATGTTTTCACTGATGGGAGCAGATTTGGAGCTGCAGTGATAGTATACCCAGTGGCAGATGAGAAACCAAAAAGATATGTCCACACTTGTGATGGCTCAGCTCAATTCAAGGAACTCATGGCCATTGCTTTAGCATTAACAAAGATAAGTGAGCCCATGAATTTGTTTTCTGACAGTCTGTATGTAGTCAATCTTCTTCCAGGGCTATTAGGTTCTCATATCTGGTTGGATGGGATCCCCATTATTCCCTTGATGATTCAGACTCATATGCTCCTTAGAGAGAGAGAAGCCCCTATCTTCTTACAGCATCTTAGGGGGGCACCAAAGATTTACTGGGCTTTTATCCCAAGGCAATGCAGAGGCAGACAAGGTGGCTTTCACCCAGGTCCTGTCAGCAGGCCTGAATGAAGCCCAGGGGTTACATAACTTCACTCATGTAAATTGGTGGGGACTCCATGAGAGGTTTCCTCAAGTTCCCATCAAGGACCTAAAGAAGATTTTACAAACCTGTAAGTCTTGTCAACCCTTTCTACAGGTACTGCCTCTACAACAGCCAGGGGTAAACCCCAGGGGACTCAAGCCCAATTCCTTATGGCAAATGGATGTCACACACACTATGCTCCTTTTGGAAAGCTTAAGTATATTTTTGTATCCATTTACACATTCTCACATGCCTGTTGGGCTACTGCTCATGCAGGAGAGAAGTCTAAACATGCTCAGTCTCATTTTCTCCAGTGCTTTGCTACGCTGGGACTGGCCAAAAGAATTAAAACTGATAATGGACCATGTTTTGTGAGTAAAAATTTACAAGATTTCTTTCCACTTTGAAGAATTCAACACAATACAGGAATTCCCTACAATTCCCAAAGTCAAGATATTATAGAATGCAACCATCAAAACCTAAAAATTCAATTACAAAAACAAAAAGGGGGAATAAGCCCCCACCAACAGTTGGGTATGGCCTTATTCACTATTAATGTTCTTCATTTAAAAAAAAAAAAATCAGTTGGAATACCAGTTTCAGAAGCATTGGGTTCAACAGGAGCAGAGACCTGAGGTATGGGTAAGATGGAAGGATCCCATCACCAGGCAATGGAAAGGACCAGATCCATTGCTAACCATGGGTCAAGGCTTTGGGTGTGTCTACCCTACAGGAGATTCAAACCCCATGTGGGTGCCTGTGAAAAACCTTAAGTGGGTAGGCCAGGATCCGACTGATTAGTATGACGGTCCATGGACAATAATTCACGAGAGAAAATTCCTCTCTTTATTTGTATCCATCTGAGGTAAAGGACTCAGTTCCTTGGCTTCATTGCCAGTCATCCTCTACAACTGGCTAATTTGCTAAAAGGTACATGGTCCCAGAAGTATTTTAACTTGTCCTACGCCATGACTTGCTTTGTTTCTCTTGATAATGCTTATCTTTAAGTGTCTTTACCAGATAATTCGGTGACAGAGGACCCTTGGAACTGCCACAGCCCACCTCCTCATGATTACGGACTCCCCCAGGACCCCCTCCGGTTGCCCACGCTTGGCTAACCGAGTTAGGCAGAGACTAAGACT
>NW_008334020.1:1710834-1719269 GCF_000622305.1 Nannospalax galili
ACTCCTAAGACAGGACATGCACATGGCCAGGTACATGATCCAATGATGGGCAAGTCTTGATCAGAGGTGACACAACCTAAGATAGGCAAAAATGCATAAGATTAGAGGAAGGAGATAGCCATCTCTCCTCAGGGAGCCACCTATGAGGTGGGTAACCTGTGAAATAAAGTCAGTCCGGCCTTAAAATAAAAATAAAAATGGGGATATGTGGGGACCTAAAAGCCCCACCTTGCATAGGTCCGAAAGGAAGTTACTGGGGGCGCGGCCTGGCTTGCTTTGAAAGTCTGAAGAATACTTCCACACTGCTGAGGAGTGCATGATCAGCAAGTGACTGTCCTTAAGATACACCCTCAGGGGAGAGGGGGGAGTTCCAGGTGCCTTTATAAGCACTTGCAATAAATGAGTCCCAGCTTGACTAGGCTCCCCATTGCATCTGAGTGTCCCTGGGTAATGGGGGTGGCATGGGCTGGTGAACAGCATGCTTACTCATCCCCAATCCTCACCTCGCCAGGGGTCACTGGTTTGAGCCCCCAGCATACAAATATTTTTTCAATCATTTAAGAAATCTGTATATGAAATTCTTAGACTATATCTCTCTTCCAGGTCCAGCTGAAAATTAGCACCATAAATATGATCCAATCTATCAAAAATGGACTTACAGTGGTCAGTGGTAAAACACTTGCCTGCAGTGGATGAACCACCCCTTGACTTGATTATTAGCAAAAACAGAAAGAGGAGGAGAAGGAAGAATCCAGGAAAAAGAAAGAGGGGAGGAGAAGGAGGAAGAGGAGGAAAAAGGAGGAGAAAGGTGAAGAGAGGGAGGGGAGAAAGAAAGGAAGAGGAAGAGAGGGAGAAGGAAGGAGGAGGAGGAGAAAAGAAGGTCTAGGAAGATAGCTTGGTTTTAAAAGATGTGCAAGAACAAGTACCTGAGTTCATAGTCCCATTTCACATGGAAAAAGATTCCAGGTGCTGCAATACACGCCTATAATCCAGTGCTGGGGTGGCAAACAGGAGCATCCCTGAGTCTTGCTAGACAACCAATCTAGCTGAATTGGTGAGCTCCAGGTTCAGTGAGAAGCACTGTCTCAAAAAAAATATAGTGATAAATGATAAAAAGAAAACACATCAGTGTTGACCTCTGATACAGAGAGAGAGAGAGAGAGAGAGAGAGAGAGAGAGAGAGCAGAACCTACTCTGTCTCTGTTTGTAAACTAAAACCCAAAGAAGTTCCAAATCGATTTAGTCTGACCCTGCCATCTATTGACAAGCTATTATATCTTAGGAACTGGAAATGAACTTTATATAACACCATATCATTTTATCCCCATAACAACCCCCTGAGGCAGGCACTGATGGCAGTGAGGAATGCTACTTTCATGATGAAAATTTCCCTTCTCCTCGTTTTGTCCTTGTGGTTTCCCAGTGTCCACTCAATATCACTTCAACAGCCTCATGAAACTTCTTTACATACTTAGTTGATATTTATGGGTAATAAAGTATAAATATTCACAAATATATTTTATAACAGTATTAAAATGATGTAGCAAAACCATTCCCACATAATAAATCCTCATAAATGCAATCATTTTAAAGTGTGGTTTTCCCACTTAATCTTTTCTTTAACTTATACTTACAAGGTTATGTCAGCATATAGATTTACATATGATTTGGTTATGTAATGTTAAAGGTAAACATTTGGTCATTGAACCTTTAGCTGTTATTCAACATTGAAATCTACAATAATTCAGCATAGATACATAAGAGAGTTGTCTGAAACATGAAAACGGAAAAAAGAATTATCCAAAGGCATACATGAATTATAAAAAAAAAAAAGTGTTTGAAGCTTTTAACTACATTCAAAACCACAGGTTCTTATTTTTTAACTGAATAAAATTTAATTGCAATTCCATTAAGATAAAAAATAACTGTCCAGTAATGTGTTTTAAATTAACTGAGTGACACCTTACACTCTTTTCATATCTACTCCAAGACCCCCCTGAACTTCATAGTTCACAAAAATATAAACAGAGTTGTCAGACCTCACTAAATTTATTAACTTTTGGCAGAACGCCTGTGGGAAAAAAAAATTGTAATCCTTTGCAGAAGGAAGCTTAAAATGAGTAACCAAAATAACCACTTGAAGTCACCCAGGAGAACCCATAGCAGGTTGCAGTCACTGGTGAAATCCTACATTCCCTTAGCATTTAGCTTCATCTACACCATTAAAAAAAGTTCTAAAGCACATTTGCTGACTCCTGCCTTCTCTTCATTTTGGGAGATACAATCAAAATTTCACCGAAGCAAATCTGTGTCGTTAAAATGAAGGAGAAAGATGAAAATCATATTCCTCAATGATGCTTCCCTTTACACTGACCCTGTATATTAATTTTTACCTCTATCATTACTTTGTTCTTGTGGCAGTGTTGGAGATCAAACCCAGTGCTGGAGATCAAACCTAGCTCATGCTAGGCAAATGCTCTAATACTGAGCTATGCTTCAAGTCCTCATCTATATCCTGAATTCATGGAGTAGTTGGTAAATCATTCTTTAATGTATTGATTCAGTTAATCTTAGAAGCAAAATTTGGAACTATAATCCAAAATAGAATAATCAAAAGCATTTGAATTAGAAAGTTACTTCCCAAATTTTGTGTGCTATGATTTGCATTTTATTTACTCATAAGAAAACGTTGTTAAAATTGGATATCATATACTTCTACTTGAATATTTAAGATATTTAGATAAAGTACATATCAATACACAAATATTTCTCAAAATAATTGATAGTTGCTGCAAGTTTTTGTAAAGAATCATCTCTTTAAAATTGTTTCTCTTGTAGTTACAAAAATTTGAATAGCTGTTCATTAAGCATTTCTGGTAGAGTACTGTTTTTCAAAGATAAATTCTTTCAAATATAATGACAATGTATTTGATTTAAGAATGAAAAACAGGGGATTGGAGATATGGCTCAACAGTTAAGAGCACCGGCTGCTCTTGCAGTGAACCTAGGTTAGATCCCAGCCCCCATATGGCAATTCATAACTCCAGTTCCAGGGTATCTGATGCCCTCTTCTGACCTCTGTGGGCATTTCACAAGATAGGTGCACTTACATGCAGGAAGGCAAAACATTCATACACATAAAATAAAATAAAAATAACAAACATAAAATATTTTTAAAGGAAAGAAAAACATTTGGTGATAAGAATGGAACTTAGTGGTCAGATCATCAGCAAGGCATATACAAAGAACAGAGTCCAATCCCTAGAACCAAAAATAAAATAAAATAGAATAGAAAAAAAGAAAAATATTCATTTCAAGTAAACATAAATTATCATTTCCAGGGCTGGAGAGATGGCTCAGCCATTAAGAGCACTGACTGCTCTTGCAGGGGACCCGGGTTTGATTCCCATCACCCATATGGCAGCTATGAACCATCTGTAACTCCAGTTCCAGGGGAATCTGGTGGCCTCTTCTGACCTTTGTGGGTATTTCACGACATGGGTGCACTTACATACATGCAGGCAATGCACTCATATACATAAAATAAAAATAATAATAAAATATTAAAAAACACCACTCCTCTCAAATTCATGACCTCTTCATTATATATATATGTATATATATGTATATATAAACTTATGAACTTACTGAGTCCATTTAGTGTTGATCATATATGTACATGTGTTTAGGGCTAACAATTCGGGATTAAATAATGTATTTTGAAGCTCCTCCATGGAGAAAACTAGAGGGGGTAGAGGGAGGGGTGGAGTTGATGTAAATATACTATGCATATTTATGTATGAAATTCTCAAAAAAATTTAATTAAAAAAGAAAAAATGGCTGGGCATGGTGACACACACCTTTAATCCCAGTACTGAGGAGAAAGAGGCAAGCAGACAGCTGTGAGGTGAAGCCCACCCTTGGAAAGTCCATGTAGGAAATTCGAGGCCTGCAGGCTAACTGGGGCAACATAGTTCAACTTTGTCTCAAAATGAAAAAAAAAAAAAAAAAGAATTAAACATGTGGATTTGCTCCCATGGTTGAAAATGTAAATATGATCTACTGTGCAAATTAGCAGAATTTTCTGTATGATGGAGACACAATTTCTACTTAAAATACTTAAAACCTTCATAATGAAAATCTTTCAAGGATTTTTTTAGGACAAAGGTAGAATTGCTTTGCTGAACTTTCTAACATATTATTTATTTTCAAGTAAGAATTAAAAAATTAAAAGTGGCACAACCTGCCAATCTCTTTCCTGGATACCAGGGCTGACCTCTAGGCCCGGAATCACCACGGCTTCCTGATCCATTGCATCCAGATGAACCAGATCCCTCTCCTGGTCCCCAGGAACCCTCTAGGCCTGGTCCTTCCCTCACCTCCCGCTGCTTCCCTGGGCTGCACAAACCACCATCCTCTCTCCAAGGAGCCCTCTGGGTCTGGTCCCGCACTTACTTCCCTCTACTTCCCTGGGCCTGCACAACCCACCAGCCTCTCCCTGGGTAAGTCCATTGTACCTTCCGTGCCTTGACTCCCCCAGCCTCATTCACCCTCCCATCTCCCCCGCCCATCTCTCCTCCTAGCCTGGGTACTGTATCACTCCTTGCCTTGGCAACCCAGACACCAAGGAAACCACCAATGCTTCCTGATCCTTTGCATCCAGACGAACCTTGTTCCTCCCTGCAGTCCCCAGGAGCCCTTGGGGCCTCTTTCTGACCCCATCTTTGCTTGCATCTCTGGGTGGCATGGCCACCAGCTGCCCAAGACCAGCATCTTTCCTGGGCCCTGCTCCCAGGCCAGTCAAACCCCCAAATTCCTGAGGAAAACATCTTTCCTGAAGGATCCAGACCTTAGGAGGAAAGCCTGAGAGCATCTGATCCTTATCTGACTTGGGCCTCTGTGGGAACTCCTGAAGACAAAAGCTATCTGGCCACTCCAATAAAAAATCAAAAGAGAGAACCAGAAGCTTAGACAAACCAGCTTTTCATGCCCAAAAAGTAAACCAAAAAGACACATAAGTGTACAAAAAAGAAGCAAACCTAAACTTGAAGGCTTGAGTCTCACACAAGAATCAGAAACTACAAAAGAAAATCATGTCAAAATCAGAGAGAAAAAAAAAATAACATGAAAAACCAAAATAACACAAAATAACATATCCCCACCAAATACCAGTACTCCTCTAGAGGAGTACAGTGAGAACACACTAGAGATAATGCAGGACATGGAAATCAAAAGAACAATTATAAACACGATGAAAGAATTCAGTGAATTTAAAGAACACACAAAGAAATCAAAGAACTCAAGGAAGATAAAGGTAAACTTCTGAATGAATTCAGAAAAGAGCTAGAAATATTGAAGACTACTCAGGCTGAAATGAAGAAGGAAGTGAAACACTCAGTAAGCCAATTAGAAACAACAGGAGAAAGCCTAACCAATAGGATGAATGAAATGGAAAACAGAATGTCAAGACTGGAAGATAAAGTGGACGAACTAGGCCACTCTTGCAAAGATTATGAAAAATTTAAGAAAGCACAAGAATGGAATATACAGGAATTGTGTAAAACCATAAAAAGACAAAATGTACGAATCATAGGCATACAGGAAGGAGAAGAATCCCAAGATTATGGCATGGACCAGATCCTCATTAGAATCATAGAAGAAAATTTCCCAAATTATGAAAGCCAGAAAAGCCCGGACCAAAGTAGTCCCAGTTTTAAATGACCACGGATGCCAACCCAGATTACTATACCAGCCAAAATGTCTATTATAGTCAAAGGGGAAAGAAAAAATCTTCCATGACATAAATAGGCTGAAGGAATTCATGTCCACAAAACCAGCCCTTCAGAGAGTTCTGGAAGCAATACAAAGAGCTGAAGAAAGGAATGACTATACCCACAGGGTTGAGGAAAGAAATTCAATGAAGGTATAACTGTGGAAAAGTACGGCTACATAAAGAATGTGAACAGAAATAAAAATAACAGGATTCAGTACACATCTTTCATTAATAACTCTATTAACGGACTGAACTCCCCAGTCAAAAGACACAGACTAGGTGAATGAATTAAGAAACAAAACACATCTTCTTGTTATCTGCAAGAAACTCATCTCACTTTCAAGGACAGGAAATATCTTAAGGTAAAAGGATGGAAAAAAATATACCAAGCAAATGGTACTAAGAAAAAAACAGGCATTGCAACTGTAATATTAGACAAAATAGATGTTAAGCTAAAACTAATCAGAAGAGATAAAAAAAGGTCACTTAATTCTGATCAAAGGAACAATAAACCAAGAAGATATTACAAACATGAACATATGTTTACCAAACTCTGATGCACTCAACTTGATAAAAACAATACTGCAGATCTTTAAGACCCAGATTAATCCCCTCATTAATAGTAGGGGACTTCATTACCCCACTGTCTCCATTGGATAGGTAAACAGAGCAGAGAGTTAAAAGAAAGAAATCTGAATTAAACCATACCATATATCAAATGGACCTAACAGATATCTACAGAGTATTTCACCCAAGCAACAAAGGACAGACTTTCTATTCAGCACCCCATGGAATCTTCTCCAAAATCAACCATATACTGGGGCACAAAACAAACCTCAACAAATACAAAACGATTGAAATAATTCCATGCATTCTATCAGACCACAATGCAATAAAGTTTAAAATCAACACCAGAAGAAGCCCTAATCACCACATGAACACATGGAGATTAAACAACACACTCCTGAATGATGAATGGGTCAAAAGAGAAATTAAGAAAGAAATAAAAGTATTCCTGGAACTAAATGAAAAGGATGATACAACACAACAAAACCTTTGGGACATGCTGAAAGCGGTCCTTAGAGGGAAGTTTATAGCTCTAAGTGCCTACATCAAAAAATCAGAAAGAACACAAATAAATGACTTAACACTGCAACTCAACACACTTGAAAAGCAACAGCAAACAAAACCCAAACCCTGCAGACAAAAGAAATAAAAATTAATGAAATTAAAACAAAGAAAACAATACAAGGAATCAATGAATCCAAGAGCTGGTTCTTTGAAAAGATAAACAAGATTGATAGACTGCTAGCCGAGTTAACCAAATGAAAGAAAGGGCACCTCCAAATCAACAAAATCAGAGATGAAAGGGGAAGCATCATAACAGACACCAGAAAGATACAGGACATTTTAAGGGAATACTTTAAAAACCTATATGCTACTAAATTTGAAAACCTGAAATGGACAAATATCTAAAGGCATGTTAACCACCATACTAAACCAAGAAGAGATTAACAGCTTAAACAGACCCATAACACAAATAAAAATTAAAACAGTAACACAAAACCTCCCAACTAAAAGAAGCCCAGGACCAGATGGATTTAGAGCAGAAGTCTACCAGACCTCTAAAGATGATCTACATCCAATACTACTTAAGTTATTCAAAAAGATAAAAATGGAGGGAGAACTTCCAAATTCCTTCTATGAAGCCAGTATCACTCTAATACCAAAGCCAAGTAAAGATACAACCAAAAAAGAGAATTATAGACCCATATCTTTAATGAACATAGATGCAAATATTCTCACCAAGGTACATGCAAACCACATACTGACACACATCAAAAAGATCATCCACCATGATCAAGTAAGCTTTATCACAGAGATGCAGGGATGGTTCCATATATGTAAGTCAATAAACATCATAAATCATACAAATGGGCTCAAAGACAAGAAACACATGGTCATCTCAATAGATGCAAAGAAGGCCTTTGACAAAATGCAATATGCATTTATGTTCAAAGTCCTAGAGGGAATTGGACTGGAGGGAACATAGCTCAACACAATTAAAGCCATATATAACAAACCCACAAACAATATCATTCTAAATGGAAAAATACTGGAAGCAGTCCCATTGAAATCAGGAAACAGAAAAGGCTGTCCACTATACCCACTTCTCTTTAACATAGTACTTGAAACTCTTGCAAGAGTAATAAGACAAGAGAAGGAAATTAAAGGAGTAATAATTGGAAAAGAAGAGATCAAATTATCCCTTTTTGCAGATGATATATTATATCTAAGAGACACCAAAAATTCAACCAGAAAACTCCTAGAAATTATTAACACATTAGGTAAAGTGGCAGATTACAAAATTAACCTAAAAAAGTCTGTAGCTATTGTATACACCAATAACAAGCAATCAGAGAAAGAGCACATTGAAGCACTCCCCTTCACAATACCTACAAAAGAATAAAATATCTCAGAATAAAACTGACCAAAGACATTAAAGACCTCTACAATGAACATTTTAAATCTCTAAAGAAAGAGATTGAGGAAGACATCAGAAAATGGAAGGACCTCCATTCTCATGGATTAGAAGAAATAATAGTGAAATTGAGCATCCTACCAAAAGCCATTTATAGATTCAATGCAATGCCAATCAAAA
>NW_008334020.1:1719608-1741675 GCF_000622305.1 Nannospalax galili
AAAATGGGTCAAAGAATTCATTGTAAAGCCTGAAACTCTGAACCTGTTAGAAGAAAACATTGGGAAAAACTTAAAAGATATAGGTGTATGAAAGGATTTTCTAAACCGGAAATCAATTGCTCAGGAAACAAGGTCAAGAATCAACAAATGAGACCTCACTAAACTAAAAAGCTTCTGTACATTAAAAGAGGCAACCAGGGAAGCGAAGAGAAAACCCACAGAATGGGAGAAAATCTTCTCCAGCGACACATCTGACAGAGGTTTAATATCCAGAAAATATAACAAACTCAGAAAACAGAGAATTAAGACAGGAAGTAACCCAATTAAAAGATGGGCTAAGGAGCTGAACAAAGATTTCTCAAAAGAATTAAAAATGGCTAAGAAGCATCTTAAAAGATGTTCAACATCACTAATAATTAGGGAAATGCAAGTTAAAACCATCTTGGCTCTGGCAATTGTTACTGAAAATGTCAATACTGTTGTAATGAAATGCTTCTTCTAATTATGTGGTTATTAAATAAATAATTGTAAAAAAAAAGATTTTATCGTATCCCAGTCAAACTGGCTAAGATGAAGAGAACAATTGATACCAAATGTTGGAGAGAATGTGAGGAAAGGGGAACGCTCATCCACTGTTGTTGGAGCTACAAACTGGATCAACCCCTATGGAAAGCAGTGTGGAGAACTCTTGAAAAACTACAAATGAACCTACCATTTGATGCAGTTATACCACTCCTTGGCATATACCCAAAGAACTCATCCTATTGCAGAGACCCTTGTACATCCATGTTTGTTGCTGCTCTTTTCACAATAGCTAAGTGATGGAAGCAATCTAAGTGTCCCTCAATTGATGAGTGGATAATGAAAATGTGGTTCATTTATATGATGGAGTTTTACTCAGCAGTAAAGAAAGATGAAATCATGAAATTTGCAGGTAAATGGATGGAACTAGAAACTGTTATACTAAGTGAAGTAACAGACTCAGAAAAAAAAATATTGACATATGTTCTACCTCATATGTGGATCCATCCTGATAAGTGAGTACATATATAGACATAACTACAGGACCAGAATAATGGAAAGGAACCAGGGAGATAAAGGAAAAGAAGGAACCTGAAAGAGAAAAACAGTAGGAAACAGGCCTTTATAAAGGAGATATGGATAAAAATTGGGTTAGTTTAAGGGTAGGGGGAGGGAAGGATATACAAGTAACCTAGGGGATAAAGGGAAAGAAGGAGTTCAGGAGAGGTAGGACCTTGGGAGAATGGTATTATTAAGGGAGAAAGGGGGAAAATGGGGGTGCCTTAATTGGGGAAACTATGATGGAGGGGTTAGACAATGCGAAAGATAAATAATACCTAGCTAGCTTTAAAAATCAGAGGAACTATATTAGTCCAACAACTACTGACAAATTATACATACCAGATCAACAAATATGTCTAGGCAAGGTTTATCTGAGAACAATTGGTCTTTGTCCAAGATTTATCTACATGACACACAGTAATTAAAAGTACCAGACTGGTGGAACTAACCATCCTGGATGTTTAACAGACATACTTTGAGGTCTATACTAATTTGATCAGAGGGACATAAAGGACAGTTTTTGCTCCTTGCCCTCCTAGGTCGACTAGTTCCAGGGGATTATGAGCATCTCTCAAAATGTCCTGTAATTGTGGTGGGTCACCTGTCCTCTTGATCAAGGAGGCCGAGGAGACCCCACCAGATGGACTTGAACCAGTGTCCAGTCTACAAAGAGGAGGGTCAACACAGAGGAATCATTTCCTCCATGCTTCCAAGTGAAGCCAACCATGGTCAATCAGGACTTTTGACTTATCTTCACCTAGGCGGAACTGGTAAAAGAAAGGAACCAGGGGCTCCTCCCAAGCCCATGTGACCTGTGAGGAACAGATCCTCAAATGGCCTTAGAAGTAAAAATAAATTAGTTTATCTGGTCTAACTGTATGGCCCTAAACACCTGAAAGGAAAATATAACCAAAGATTAAAGGAGCCAATATAATTTTTTAAGAGTCCATATGTGTAGCTAAAGTCTACATAGCAAGCAGCAATGCTAGATAGGAGACACTTGCTTTTGAGTTGTTGGCCAGGGTGGCCAAAGGGACTCCCAGATAGTAATGCAGCATAGAACTGGGAAAATGAACAGCAGACCCCAATCTTATCCAAAGGAATATTAACAACTGATTACTGCTAGATGAGGAACAGCTGACCCTCCTAAAACAAAGACCTCTAGATAGGCTGACTAGATTTACCAGAAGGGCAAGTAGTGGGGAACAGCTGGGGTGCCAACAACACAGCAGACATTAGCAGGGATAACAGAGTATAAGGGCTGTAGCAGGGGTAGGGAGGCTATGGGTGGGTGCCATCTGGGAAGTGGGTATATAGTTGAATAAGATGGTTTGGGATGTTCTGTGTGATACACACAAAAAAAAAATCAACAAATTTTAAAAAATGTATTATATTTGAGGAGGAAGCATAAAAATTTACATCATGTTAATTAGTAGAGGTGATAAACATTACCAATGAAATCTACCCAAATCCTTTATAGACATATACAGTTGCCAAGGATCTGATTGTAACCGATTATGACTAGTAATAATCAGATACATACAGATGAGAGACGCACGCACCAACATCTCAGTGTTATTAGCAAAAACAATGAGTCTTTCTGTAAGAAACAGCATATTTTGAAATGAAGTGGAGAACTTTTTTAAAGGTTAAAAACTCATTCAATTTTATGTTTTACAGGTCTTATACTGAGTTCAATATTGTATAACTGTATTATTTCAACAGAGAACCTAAAATTTTTATAGCCATTTTGAAAGAGATGTATCTTTGCTCTGGAAACTGCTATTGGGTATATTAAAGCTGTAATGAAATGCTTTTTCTAATATATATATATATATATATTTAATTTTTTAAATTAAAAGTAATTTTAATAAGTTAACATCTATGTGGAACATATATATTTCTGTTATCTCTAAAGCTAGCTCTAAATGACTAGTTTTTAAATACTATACCACCAATATCACCACAAAGCCCATTTTCACTTTGTTTCCATGATAGCATACTATCATATTTCCTTGCAGCCGGGAAGTGCCATCAGTAGACACCAAAGTTTCTAGCCTCCAGAGCTGTTAGGAATATACTTCTGTTATTTTGCTATTAATAGGCCAAGTGGATAACAAAATATTTGAAGCAAAGAGTTCACAGTTTTTCTTCTTTGTGTTGTCTCATATTAAGAACAATGAAATCAAAAATCAAGATGTGGAACCTGGAGCTGTTATATAGATCCCAGCTTATTAAACTGTGGTTTAGAACCCTTTAGTGAATGCGGTAATTGAAAAAACAATGGTAACAGTAAAAACTTTCTGAACATGGAACAGGAATTAAAATGAATTCAAAAATCAAATACTTAATGAAATTAGAAGTTTCTGGAAGCACTTACCTGTGTTGCATTATAAAACTTCATTGCAGCCTTGGTTCTGAACAAAATATGTACTCTGCACCATGCAAGTCATCATATCTCATTAAGCCAACAAATGCTGCTGAAACACCACCACTCAAATTTGACATGATTGTATGCTGTGAACTGCAGCATTTTTATTGTGTGTACACATTTTTATTTACTTATAAAAAAAGTATTTAATTATGACTATGACTTTTAATTATTTTCCAGCATTAAGTATAAAATTTATTTATCTTGGAAATGTATTGAGTTAGACTGTTTTATTTATTTATTTATTTATTTATTTATTTCATTAATTTATTAAAACATGATCTCCTTGTAGCCCCAGTTGGTCTGGAACTCAATATAGTCTAGACTGGCCTAGAACTCACAAAGATCTACCTGCCTCTGCCTCCTGAGTGCTGGGATTAAAGGCATGTGCCACCATGCCTGCCTGGACTGTTTTATTTTTTTAAAGTGCTGGTTAAATTGCTAACTTGAGATTCAAAAAAAAATTGTTAAAAGAATTTTGGTTTGGGATTGGGACAAAAGCTCCAAGAATTTCTGAACTGGCCTTAAATGTTCTTCTGCCATTTTGTACCATATATTTAAGTAAAAGTAGAATTTTCAGCATTAACAATTACAATATCAAAATATTCCTCTAACTATAAAAAACACTGAAGATGCTATTTGTCCTTCAGTATCAAATATTCAGCCAAGATTTAATTCTTTATTTAAAAATAATAAGCACACCCATATTATCAGTATGCAAATCTTTAATAAATGGTAAATTTCTATGTATATCAAAGCATAGCTTGAAAGTAAATTTCTTCATGATTTACTATCAGTTAATATTTGATTTGTAAGCCTATTTTTATGTACCTTTATCCTGAGGTAACAAAATTTTATTTTTTCAATATTTTATGTATTATTTTCATTTTTTTCACGTGTATTATTGTATTACCTGCATGTGTGTAAGTGCATCCATGTCGTGTAAAGCCCACAGAAGTCAAAACTGACCTGGAACTGGAGTTATGGACGGTTGTTAGCTGCCATGTGAGTGCTGGGAATCTAACCCAGGTTCTCTACAAGAGCAGTTAGTGCTCCTAATCTCATAATCACTAAGCCAACTCTCCAACCCCATAAACATTTCTTAAGTGGAAAATATTTAAGATGCTCTAGCCCTGAATAAGTTCAAAAATCCCTAAGTTGGAAGCAATAAGTTGATTCAGTAGGTAAAGACACTTGCTACAAGCCTGACACCCTGAGTTTCATCCCCAAGGCCCACTTGGTGAAAGAAGAGAGTGGACTCTCCCAAGTTGTCTTCTGAGCTCCATATGCCTGCTATGCCATGCACATGCCCAGACAGGAAGACAGACAGACAGATTTTTAGAAATTTGAAATTCAAATAAATGCCATGGAGAAGACAATTTTGACAGTCATCCTCAGTCGTGAATGCCTAAGCCCAGTGTATGTAAGAGACGCTTCTAATTGCTTTGTTTTGGAAAATCATTATCCATTAAAGTGTGACCTCCTGGAAGTCAAAGTCAGGCCTTGTGTACCTCAGTATCACCAGTGTCTAGCACATTTCCTAGAAGGTAGGAGGTGCTTAAGTAGATGTGTGCATTTATTTTCATAAGATGCTGGCATAGCCTTGAATGAATTTCAAATTAAATGTAGCAATCAATTCAATGTGAAGCCACCAAAATCTCATTACACTGCCCAAAAGTAGGTTTCTAAGGGTACAGAGGTTCACACGGAGAAGTCTATGACCCCTGGCACTATGTTTCTTGAGTGACTGGCCACTCTGAAAGGACAGCCATCACTGAGCCAATTGGGACAGGAGTCTTCAGCCTAGTCTTGCAAACTCCATACCACCCATGGTCAGAAGCCTGGCAGCTTCCCCTGAAGACTTTGCCAAAAGACTAACTATATTATCCTAGAGCAGATATAGCCCTCAAAGATCAAGAGGGGATCTCTTTCTGAAGCTACCATCCTCTGTGCTGTAAATTCCAGAAAAGGGGAGGCTTTTGCTGTGATGCTTAATTTGTTTGGGGGGGGATTGACTTTTGGTTTTGGATTTTGCTTTATTTTTTTGCCTTTCATTTTGTTTCATTTTTGAGCTAAGTTCAAGGCCAGAGAAGTGTATCACCCATAAAGTAACCCCAGAGTTTCATGCCAGAGGAATTTCTGACAAAATGAATCGTTTCAAATGCAATAGCTTGCGGACCGAGTTCCCAGCTTGCAATCTCCCTGGAATTTGAAGTCTTGGATTAAACCTCTGCATAAAGCTCCTTTTTCTGATGCCTCTGCCGTCTCTATTGTCCATGCTAACCCTAGAAGCATACTACACAGGGTAAGCTAATTTTGGTAACTAGATGTGTGGTAACATTTTAAAAGCTATTTTGCTCTATTTCTTCTGAATACATATATTTAAGGATGTAAGGAAAAAGTAGCAAAGCTTCTTTAAAATACCAAATTCAAGACACAGCAGAAAGAACACAGGAAGTTTTACTGAGTAATTGAAGTGATTACATGCAAAGCACTTTCCCATAATCAGTGAGTTTCAAAGGAGGGTAAAGGGTGATTGACAGTGTTGGCCACCCTTGAAACTACCTCCTGATTGGAGAGAATAATTAGAAGCAAGAAAGAAACCCAGCTCTCTCTCTCTCTCTCTCTCTCTCTCTCTCTCTCTCTCTCTCTCCACATTTAATGAGAGAGAAGAAAAATTATAACAGAAAATAAATTTTGGAATGTTTCAAAAGCACCTTTTGGGGGGAACAAGAAAACAGGATTCCTTGCTATACCAACCATGAGAGATTTTTCTTCCAACTTTTTGTAATTGGTTTACTGATCACCTTTTTCACTCCAGACTGTGGGAACTATCAGAGGATAGGATGTTAGAGAACAAGTGGTTAGAACAGTTCAACCTATTAACAAATATATGCTGTTATAGTGGTTATCAACTTTTCAATAGAAGTACTAGGGCAAAATGACAAGCTATGATTCCAGGTCAAGTGTGTCTGTTGGAGTGCATGTCTATGTACACAAGTGCCAGGCAGAGAAGCAGAGCAGTTATAGGTGAAGAGGGTATGGGGCCAGTTGCCTTAAGGAATTGTAGAGCTCCAGGAATGCGTGTGTTCATGCACTCCTGTCTACTGCTGGTGCTCTGGCCCTTCAGAAGAAACTGGGTTATTTTATTGCTGTTTTTGAAATGCTTCTGTAACCATTCTGGCAGCAGAGAATGTATTCTAAAAAGACACCTGTGCCTCTTTCCTCAGCTATAAAACTATTGAAATAGTGGATCTCAAAGAAAATTTCCACAGGAATCTCCTGCTGGGGAAGTCAAAGACTGAAGTCCTGGTGCCAGCCAGAGGAAGGTCTTGTCTCCCAGGAAGAGATTTTTTTTTTTTTTTACACAGTGCTTACTACTTATACAACCCCGTAGGACAAAATGAGTAGAGACAATGATGGGCCAGGACTACTTACTTATGAATACCCCCAGCCCTCTATTTAAACCTAAACCACATGTCAAACAAGGACATCGTAGTCACTGAACACCTTTATTTGTTCCCAATTGCACTGGGAAAGTCTCTATTCTCTCTACATTACTACTTGTCTCTAATTGATGTGTTAGAGAGAGGTAGCTGAGCTCAGCTTGCTGGGGCTGTCAGAGCCTAGGCTGCTACCCTAAAAACTATGCTAGCACTTCCTCCTTTTCCTGTCCCCATACCTGCCTCTTCCATCCAACACTGGAATTTTTTTTATCTTTTTTTATCTTTTTATCTTTTTGTTTTAATCAAGAACAAAATTAAAAAGCCAACAAAACAAGGACTTCCAGGAAAAGTCACGTATCTATTGATAGTCCCCTAAAAGGATACACCTAAAAGGATACTACGAATTGCGTGGTAGATTTCCATCACTCAATGTATGAAAGTTTCATAAGTTTTAAGAAGTTTTGCAGGAAGTATCCAGCCTTTGGAATACTTCTTATAATCACTCAGCCTCTGCAGTCAGCTGGAGAAGACTTCAATTCTGAATCTACCACTAAATTGCTAACATAAAAAGAGGTAACCCCCATCTCTATGCTTCATTCTGTTTATTAATCTATCAAATGTCAATAAGGGTATTAATATATATTTTACGCTATATAGTTGAAAATAGTTGCCTTAAAAGTTAAATAAAATAACAAATGTTATTTTATGTTAGGCATAGTGATGGGTGGCCCATATTGAGTACCCAATTTCAGTTATAATTACTATTATTAGTCTTATAACTCTTTTTTCAGAAAAGTCTTACAGAATGAAATTCTATTGAATAAAAAGTAGAATAGGCCTATGATTCACTTTCTTTCCCAATAAGAAAAATGGAAACTTTTCAGGGTGCCCACCCATTCACAAGAATGCAATGCCAGAGCCAAATGGGAGGGCATTAGAAAATTTTGAATGGAACTGACTAAGCAGAAAGGCTATTAGACTAAACAACAAGCTGGATGATGCAGACAAATAGGGCATTACTATGAAAGCATTGGACTTCAAATTCCTGGTCACCCATGGTCACCCATTAGATGAGCAGAAAGTGATGCAGCCCAGCTGCCTCCCCTTATACTGCTCCTCGCAACATTTTCCCATGATAGGCCTCACATCAACAATATTGGGTCGTACTTGTAGATATTCAGTTCTACTTTGTAACCAAATCATTTTCAGAAGGCACTGGTGGTCTATATAAGTTAAGTACACATGGTGGAATGTAAGTAATCTAGTAAAAAGTGCAGAAATGTAATGTTTTTAGGGGCACAAATGCCTACCTCCTCTCAGTGTAGACAGTGAACTATTAGTTCTACTGTGTTCATTGTTATGGTAACTCAGTGATAAACTGCAAAACACAAAACAAAACTTTAGGTTGCTACCAAAAAGAAAACATCATGACATTTGCAAAGTGAAACATTTCATAGGGAGTATGCACCACAAATCACCTTAAAGCAATTCCCTTCTTCTGATCATGTTTAAGTAAATTTCTTAAGCCTACAATTTTTTTCTAATTCTGTTGACTCAGGAATCTTGAGTAATTAAAAAAATTGGCTATTCAATGGACACCATCTTATATACAAAAATTGCTACTTTATCCATAATGGATATTGCAACTATTCCATTCCATATGTGTTTATATATGATATAAGCAAAATATAAAATCCTCCTTTTTAATTTTATTGATTTATTTATTTATTTTTATAATCTACTGGCTTACTAATAAGTCTCATCTGGTTGTGTGTGAGTGTGAGTGTGTATGTGTGTGTATGTGTGTGTGAGAGAGAGAATTTGTCTATTTTTTAATAATTTATTTATTATTTTTATTTTATGTATGAGTGTATTGCCTGCATGTAGGTAAATGCACCTATGTTGTGCAATGCCTGTGGAGGACAGATGAGGCCATCAGAGCCCTGGAACTGAAGTTATAGACAGTTGTTAGCTGCCATGTGGGTGCTGGAATTTGAATCCAGGTCTTCTGAAAGAACAACTAGTGTTCTCAACCACTGAGCTGTTTCTCCAGCCCCCTGAATCCTCCTTTAAAAAAATAAAAAGCATACATTTTATAATGCACTGAAGAAGTTCATGATTCCAAAAACAAGCACATATTTCCCAGGCTTAGTGGACAGAAATGGTGACAGAAAACAAAAACTGTTCATTTTCCAGTTATTTTCACTATTTTTAGAAGTCAAAGACTCATAGGATAGGGTTAATATCATAAATTTGTTGAACTCTTTCTGTGGCCCTGAACAGTTATAATCCTCTGGTATGTAAAAAATATACACATCATCCACCAGCTATGTGAAGCTTTCTTATGTACCAGAAATTGCTCAAAGTACTTCACACGTTTAATAATTCAAACAGGATAATAAAACATATAGTATCTCTTGTTTCCACATAAGTAGTCTGAAGCTCAGTGATCTTAAATGGTTTTTCACAAATCAGTGACTAAGTGATTGTGATTCTAGATGATTGGTTTTAGCAGCTCTATATACTATGAAGAAAGGTAAAGAACATTACACTTATCTTTGTGATATTCTTAGATGTTAGATGCCAATTAACAGAATTTTTTCCCCCCTTTGGAACTTGAACAATTGATATCTATGTTCCAGAGAAGTCTTGGCATAGCTTCAGGGTTTCAGTGGTAGTGGGTGAAGTTTCTGTTCTGCTTGATCCCCTTCTTTTACACAGTGCAATTTCACTTTTAGTATCCAGAATCTTCTCCCAACCGTGAGCTCTAAAAGGCTGACACTTTCTATTCCATTGGGCTGATCCTTGGGCAGTACTGACAGGGGCTCCTTTCTTTCAGAGGAACAGTGCGATAAACTTCGCACTCCAGAACTCCCCTGTGGAATCCTGGCACAGTGCCTCTTTGCTGGCATCTGCCCGAGATGGTGCCTTTGTTGGGCTGGCTTTCTTTTCCTGTCTTTTCCCTTCCTTCATTACTCTCTGTATAAGTGACTCCTAGCTGTACCTTTGTCAGAGACCAAATATGTGGGACTTCCTCTAAGACAGCATTGCTGTTAATATTGTATTATTGTTGGAATAACTGTAATTTTGTTCTTCCTATGCAGTCACTGCCAGCAGCTGCCACTCCTCCGTTCTTGAGGGTGCCGCTCCTTCATTCTCACGGGCATCGAGGCTGCTCCTCTGCTTGCCCTGGGCTGAGGCTGATCTTCTGCCTGCCCTGGGCTGAGGCTGCTCATTTATTTGCCTGGTGCTGAGGCAGCTCTTCTGCTTGCCCTGTGCTGCCTCCTGTTGTTGCTGCTTTTGCCTGGTCCCAGACCCCAGGGCTGGTGAGGAGACTGTGTCAGCAGAGCTGCATTCAGAAACAGGAGACCAGGTTCAGTGACAGAGGTCTGCTTTATTGCAGGAAGGCACAAGCTTATGTAGGGATAGTGGTCCAATCACAGCACAGCAAGTAGGATACCTCATTAGCATAACAGGTTTAGTGTCCTATTACAGTACAGCAAATAGGATACCTTATTAGCATAACAGACTTAATATCCTATCACAGAATAGCGGGTAGGATGCCTCATTAGCATACTGGGTTTCAGATTACAGAGCCTAGATTCCTGGAAACCACGTGACCCTGACTGTTGTAATATCTAAGTGTTGCAATTTTGGATTCCAAGGGTGGTGATTAGGGAGTAGCGAGCTCTAGGCACCAGTCTCATGATCTGTCAATGGAAGCAAATGTCACAAGGTGTTCTTTGTCGCTCCAGTGGTTGGGCTGTTGCCTCGGGCCTGCTGTATGGCTGTCAATAAGACTTTCACCCTAGGCTCAAGCCTGTCTCCCACATCTCCCGCTTTTTTTTATTTTTAAAGGTGAGGTATAGTTTAAAATATATAGCATGTTGATATCAGTCCAGATACATCACGGCAAAGGAGAATGGCTCAGGAGGTCATTGTATCAAGAGCCCCCTCCCTCAAAATGGTGAGCTTCCTTAAGAAAATATTGTCCCAACTCCATGCCAACCAGTGGGAGTCGAGATTCTTTGCCTCAACATTGTCCCCACCTCAAGGGTCACCCAGCATAATGGACTGTGCCACTCTTAGGTTGCCCCGTCTGTCAGGATCTTACCCATCATTGACTACCAGCCCTCAAAGGGTGGGTCCCTTTCTGTGGTTTTGCAGAGGGAGGGGCATTACATCCAGTATTAGCTTGTTTAAAAGCCTCCTAAGGGGCCAAGAATTAGTTGAAAACTGTCGGAGGCCAATTATAGGTTGGTAAGGGCAAGGAACAGTGGGTTCTTGTTTGCAGAGACATGCCTGGCAAGATCTGGAGGTGGTGCAACAGCTAACTGAACCAGAGAAATACAAGTTTTAATAAAATTAAGAAGACCCTTGACAATACAGGGTCCAAAAATCAGAAGAGTTAATATAATAAGGGGACCAGGTAAGGGAGACAGGAGCATGGTAAGCCAAGGGGAGATGGAAAACCCAGATTTGTACCATCCTTGAGACTGATACCACAGTCTCTCTCATTCTAAGAGTCTTTTTCTGATTCTATCGAGTGATTTTTCTACAATTCCAGAATTGTTAACATAGAAACAACATTCTTCTCCCAAGGCTACACATAATCTCCCTTGTTGGAGGAGTATGAGATCAAGGCCTCTCCTGTTTTGTAAAATCATCTCAGCCAGTGAAGACAGGGATTGTTGTAAATGGGAGACAGAATTTAACATAGACAAAGGTTTTCCTCTTGATTGAGGACTTAGCTTAGTTAATGCCTCTGTTTGCAGAGTGAGATGTTTGAGGTCTCCCCAGGTTGGTGGCTTTTGTTGTCTGTGACATTGGGTCAGTCTCTCAGTGGTTGAGAGGTATGTCACTTCCTCCAGGGTCAGGGCTGCCACCTCTGGGGTCGGTGGTTGTGGAGGAGGTTTTCTGTTGCAGGCAATTCTGATGTTCTGGGCTGGGATCCAAATGGGGGCTGTAACATTATTTGGAAAGACATAAGCATAGCCTTGCCCTTGCATTAACAACAGGTGTCTATAATATGATGGATATATTTGAACTTGCCAAAGGAAGGGAAGTGAGTAACATGCATCTGCCAGCTCTTGTTAGGGCAGGTGCGAGACCAATGACCCTCTCCTCTGCAGGCCCAACATTTGCCCTTGTCTCTCTTGGCCTGTGGCTGATGAGCAGCCAGTGCCTCAGTGAGAGCTGTGGCATGAGCTCGAGCAGTCCCCACTCCCGACAGGCCAGAATCCATTCAGAGACATCCTTGTGTCTAACGGGTCCCACAGCAAGGCGACACTCAGTAGAGCAGCCTTCGTATACAAGATCCTTGAGCAAAGCATCTGCAGCCCCCTGATGGCTGATTTTCCTATTAATGCTTTGTTGGCACCTTTCAACGAAGTCAGAGAAAGGCTCACCTGGTTTATGTATCAGTCTGGTCAATTTGGTATCCTCACAAGTCAGCATACTTTGGAAAGCATGGAGCGCACAAAGCTGCACCTGTTCAAAGTAGCGAGGAGGTCCCTGTGCCTGGGCTTGTGGGGTTTCAAAAGTGCCATGCCCTACCAAGGCATCAAACCCAATGTTTTGGACATTAGCATTTCTATTGCGCTCTGTCTGTTGTTTGCATTTATCCTGATAAGCAGCCTTCCATAAGAGAAAATCACCTCCCTGTAGACAGGCACGGGCAATATTCTGCCAGTCACAGAGGGTGTTGGACACATGGTTGATTGTTTTTAATAGCTGACCAAACCAAGGGGAATGAATGCCATCCTCAATAGCTGCCTTATGCAGCTTTTTTAAAGTATCATGAGAATATGGATTTCAGACATTAGTGTTCTGTACTCCCTGATTGACGGTAACCAGGAAAAACTGTGGAAAATCACCCATTGTATCATTAGAGAGGGGCCTTGGTGGAAGGGGCTTCTAGTCCTCCTCTGGAAGAGAGGGGTGGATGGACTAGGGTGAAACTTCCTCAGAGCTAGTGCAAGATGGCAGAAAGTAGCCATTGCCCTGTAATGGTGGAGCGGAGGCTGCCTTAACTTTCCATTTTTTATAAAAGCCAATACAAGATGGTGGAGGGTAGCCACTGCCCTGTAATAGTGGGGCAGGGGCAATCTTGACTTTCTGATTTTTATCAGAGGGACCCTTGGACACTAATTTCTCATTTTTCACCTCATTATCAGTAGTCATCATTTCTGCATCAGAAGAGAAATCAGTTAGTTTGGTTTTGACTGGAAATGCCTGGGACAAGCCGTCCCCACTATCCTGTTGCTTTATTGGTTTATCTATGTTAGTATGAGATTATTCTGCTCAGTGGCCTCAGGGGGGACTCCCCAAAGTGAGGCCAGACTGGCAGTCACAATGGGGTAGAACAGCCCAGATGGATGCCCCTCCCTGACTTCTCTCTTCCTGGCCATGAGTGGCACATGAGCCCATTGCTCTGGATCCCAACAGCAGGAATCTGTAAACCAAGGAGCAAGAGCTAGCACTTTATCTAATACCTTAGTTACTTCCTTTTCTGTTACCCTAATTTGCCTACTCCTGAGGAGAGAAACCAGTGCAGCAGCAGAGGGGTTGGCAGCTGCTGGATAACTATTCCCCATACTGGAGGTCACTCACCCTGCAAGACATATCCAGAAGGACTCAGGAGCCATTCAGGAAGACAATCGGTGGAGACAGGAACTACACGCCAAACTGAAGACTGCGAGCCAGAAGAAGAAGCACAGGAGAACAAAAGTGGAGAGCACCCACAGAAGAATCACTGGCAAAGGGGGCATCAGGAGCCCCGAGTGTGTTACAGCTCCGTGGGGCAGGAGCCTTCATGCCCCATGTTGGGCGCCAGCTATAGTCACCATCAGCGGTGGCCACTTCTCCGTTCTCATGGGTGCTGCTCCTGCATTCTCACAGGCATTGAGGCTGCTCCTCCACTTGCCCTGGGCTGAGGCCACTCTTTTGTTCCCCCCGGCACTGAGGCAGTTCTTCTGCTTGCCCTGTGCTGCCTCCTGTCATCTCTGCTTCTGCCCGGTTCCGGACCCCAGGGCTGTTGAGGAGACTGTGTCAGCAGAGTTGCATTCAGAAACAGGAGACCAGGTTCAGTGACAGAGGTCTGGTTTACTGCAGGACAGCACAAGCTTATATAGGGATAGTGGTCCAATCACAGCACAGGAAGTAGGATACCTCATTAGCATAACAGGTTTAGTGTCCTATCACAGTACAGCAAGTAGGATACCTTATTAGCATAACAGACTTAGCATCCTATTAGCATAACAGACTTAACCTCCTATCACAGAATAGCAGGTAGGATGCCTCATTAGCATACTGGGTTTCAGATTATAGAGCCTGGATTCCTGGAAACCATGTGACCCTGACTGTTGTAATATCTAAGTGTTGCAATTTTGAATTTCAAGGGTGGTGATTAGGGAGTGGTGAGCTCTAGGCATCAGTCTCATGATCTGCCAGTGGGAGAAAATGTCACAAGTTGTTCCTTGTGGCTCCAGTGGTCAGGCCATTGCCTCGGGCCTGCTGTATGACTGTCAATAAGACTTTCACCCTAGGGTCAAGCCTGTCTCCCACATTCCTACAGCTTCACTAACTGCTACAGTACTTTATATCACATCCCTACCCCCTTCTGGGACCTGGATGTAGGTTGGTAATTATTGAGACCCATCAATATGATGTTTTGAATATCCCTACAAGGCCTTAAAGATCAGTTTCACTCATTCATGTGACAATTCTCTGTTGTTTAGAGAACTTCACTTTATTTTGTAATTCATGGCAAGTTACTAAATTGATATGTAAATAAGTCTATTAAGAATGAAAAGATGTTTTATATACTACAACAGAGAAATTGAAGCTTATTATGTTACATCAAATTTCAATAAAACTTCAATTAAAAAGTTCAATAAAGTATTCAAAGAAAATTTAAAAAGATAACTTTTAAAAAAAATGTGCATGTATGTGTGCATGTGTGCATCTCTCTGAGTGTGGGATGATCATGTGAGTACAGGTGCTCATGGAGGTCAGAAAAAGGTGTCAGATCCCCTGGAGCTGGAGTGACAGGCTGTTGTGATCCACCCAGCATGGATCAGCTCAAGTCCTCTGCAAGAGCAGTATGGACTCTTACCCACTGAGTCATCTCTCTAGCCCCAGAATTTATATTATTTTCTATGCACTCCCTGCTTTTCTTTATTTATGTTACTAGAAATTTCTTTAAAAATCAAATGAGTATAGATTTTCTCCTCTTTCATACTCTTACATTAAATCAGTCACCCACACCTTTTCATAGGTTTTGTTTTACATATAGTTACTATTATTTTTCATTACTACAGTACTATATTAGCTTATATTTTGTCACTTGCTTCTTATGCTACTATTTTAAAGGTCTATAATGTCCCACTTACTGCATTAACTCCAAAGTTATCCTATGATCTTGATCAGAATGATCTTGAAATATTACATTATTATTAATTATTATTACTACTACTATTATTATTTTGCCTGAAAAAATTGAGAGGGATTTCAGAGTCTGGGACACAACCCCTTCCCAGACAGTTTGGCTCTAATCAAAATCTCTAGACTCATGACTAATGCCTCCACAACTCAACAAAATGGCAAAGTTAGTTAGAACTGCCAGGAAGCTTCATGCATGCACCTGGTACTTCCCCTAGAAGTGCTCCTGGATTGTCTTCCATGCTGGAAGGAACTTCTCCCAGCTCATCTGGTTATGGCTCATTCAAATATTCTATCACATCCACTATATTATCTTTTCTTTCTTCCCAAGACAAAACTATTCTTCTAGTTGGAGCCTGTATATAATTTGTCGTTTACTTTTATCCAGTGTTTGTGTCTCATATTATTCTTTTACTTCCTTGAGGAAAATGATTTTATTTATCTCCTATGTATTTCCAGTTTGAGGTATCAGTAGTTAAGAAAAAAAATGAAAAAAATGGAAACATTTTGTTAATGAATGTATATTTATAATATATATTAGTGTTCTGCTTATTCCATGGCTCAGAGTTCTAGAATCTGTCAAGCTAATTTCTTGAATTCAGAAGTTTGTCCAATCTTCATGTCAAGTCCAGAAAGCCCTTTGAAAATGACACTAATATGATTTACCCAAAATCTGTTGGGACATGATAGTCTTAGTTTTATTTCTTTCCACAAGAAAGAAGTATTCATGTCTATTTCCCAATTCATGGTAAAACAAAAACAAGGCTAACAACAAAACCAACAAACTAAAAGCTGTGGAAAACAAAGCCTCAGGGCACCACCAAAGAAAAACCCAAACTATACCAAACCAGACAATCCCAGAGCACTAATGAGCTTTTACAATTGCAGATGGAACTTTGGAACACTAGGTGAGAACTGACAAGAGAAGCAACAACTTACAGAATGTTATCACTGTGAGAATGTTCCCAGAAGCAGTGAGTTGTCAATCATATTTAAACACATTTTTTGTTAGTGTTTTCATTTTATTTAATTTAGTATTACTATTTCTTTTATGCATATGAGCATTTTGCCTACACCTGTGTAAGTGCACTGTGTGCATGTTAACTTGAAGAGGCCAGAAGAGGGCAACAGATTCCTTGAAACTGGAGGCATGGACAGTTATTAGTGTCCATATGGATGCTGGGAACCAAACCCCAGTCCTCTGCAAGAGCAACCAGGTATCTTCATGGCTGAGCCATCTCTCCACTCCCTAGGATTTTTGTTGTTGTTGTTGTTGTTGTGTTTTTTTAAGTTTAAGTTCATATTTGAGCAAACAATGCTCACCTAACTTACAATGTGAATGTGGGTGCACAGTAATCTTGCACAGTATGAAAGGGAGGTCTTTAGTGATAATAATTACATCAGCCATTACATCCCACTAGGTGACTAACTGCTTACTTTTAATTTGGTTGTTTCTAGCTTTATTGTAAATAAATCTGAACAAAATACTTTACTTTCTAAAACATTCCTTCATTAACAAGTAAGTTAAGCATTATAAATACTACACTTCAAAACACATTTAAGAATGAAAGGATAGTATTATTTCTTCTGCATATTGTTGACCTCCTAAAATTCTTCGATCCCATAAAATAGAGATAGGTAGTTAAATGGCTATGTAAATTGTTGTGCTGTTTCCAACTCTGAGGCTTGAACCCAGGCCTTGAGCTACCTTGACAAGTACTCTATTAGTGAGAGATACCCTAGCTCTATAAATAGTGATTTCAACCCTATCAACAATGAAAGCTTTCTTAAATCAAAATGTTTTAAAACTTTTATACTTTCATATTTATATGTGAATTATGCCTACAGGATTATTTCTGTTACCTTCCTACTTATTTTAAAAAATTTTAGGACTAGAGAGATGGCTCAATGGTTAACAGCACTGACTGCTCTTGCAGAGGACCTGGATTCAATTCCCAGCACCTACATGGCAGCTACGAGCCTGTCCTTAACTCTAGTTCCAGGGGAATCGGAAGCCCTCTTTTGACCTCCACAGCATTGTATGACATGGGTGCACTCACATACATGTAGGCAATACACTCATACACATAAAATAAAAATAATAAAAATATTTTTAAAACAATTTTAAAGTATATATGATGACAGGTTTTTCTTCTTTTAATAAAAATTCTCCAATAGATTTTGATCTCACTAAGTACTACCTTGAGGAATTTTCTTTCCCTGTAACACAAAAATGCAACTTTTCTTTCAGGCATAATGTAGATCATCCAATTAAGTTCATAAAATGCTACAAATAATAAATTTTATTTAGGTTACTCTCAGTGGAAATGTAGCTTGGGAAATAGTCACAGTAGAATAGAAAATAAATTTGTTTTAAGAAAGTTGTGTTTAGTTCTTTATGGCTAGGAAACTTAGTGGAAGATATTTACTTTAATGTATTTTAGCCCTATATTGAAAGTGTTAATAACAGGTTTCCCTTTATCAGATGGTGGCTAAATAGAACCTTTGTAGGGAATTTTAAATCCATTTAACTAAGATTCGTTAAGAATTCTCATCTAGCACCAAAACATGAAACCAACATGTAAATAAAAGATCAAAGGCTTCTTACAGCCGGCTATGGTGGCTGCTCAGTTCACACCTGGCGTCATGGAGCAGTTAGTGAAACCATGTTTAGTAGCTATACTGAGTGTCAGTGTCACCCAGAAAACAGCACTGGTTTTGAGATGAGGGATGGAAAAATATAAAAGAGGCTATAAAGGAGAGAAACTAAGCAAAGTAGCAATGTCTCCAGGAAATATTAGCTTAACAGAGAAGAAAAATTAATTGAAACTTTTTTCATCCTTAATAACCAGAATTATTGTCTAGCAAACTACTGGATATTATCAAATAGCCTTAAATAAGAGTTCATCCTGGGCATCATCCATTTCTCTCTTTTAATCAGGCATGCAAAATCAAGTCATTTGCTAGAAATCAAGAGTGAATCACGTCTTGCTTTATATAAAACTGCTTTATGCATAGACTCTCCATTCATGGAATTATTTCAAGGAACACAATGATATACATGAATAGAATTCTTCTAGAATGAGATTATTCTGCAGAGCAATACTGTGTATCCCACAATTTGAGAAATAAACTGTCCACCCACTCCAGCCTCTTTATATGCACTTTAAAGTCTCTCCATAATACATCTGGTGTTTGTTCTCCTAAACTGAAAATAACTAGTAGACCACCAGTAATTGAAATTGTGCCCTGTTCCAAGGATCTTTGACATGTGGTCCCTTTGGAAGAACTAATGCAAAAAACTGGCTCTAACCCTGGAAATAAGGTTACTACAAACTAACAGAAGGTTACAATTAACTAATATCAAGAAGGTTAACCTGCAAATTTCTCTCTCAAATGCACACTAATCTCATTTGTAAGCCATTTTTATGCGGTTACAGAGAATGAAATAATAAAGATTATAGTGTTTACTTTTAAGTTTGATTTCTTTTCTCTGAAAAGAAAAATAAGAAGGAAATGTCACATTAAGTTAATAGTTACCAGTCTAGCAAAGAACACACACACACACAGTGAATTTATTCAATGCTCAAACTTTAGAGATAGATGATAGAGAAAAACATACATAGACTTCTTCTGAAGGCCCATATTTTAAAAATAAATAAAACTTTACATTTTTGAAGTCTTCTTCCATCGGTCTCCATTATTGTGATTTCCAAGTAGAAGGAAGAGAAAGGATAGATTAACAAGAATAACAGAGAATGAAGGGTTAGAAGTCATGGAATTTGACCAAATTCATTATTCATAACTTAAGAAATTAAACCTGAAATCACTGAAGTGATTTGCCTTGCTATACACAGCCAGTTAATGCAAAATGTGACCTAGAAATTTGGTCTCCTAATTCCAAATCCTGAATATTTTTCAAAAATGCCATGTGTCTCTCATATATCTCTGTAAGGGACAAACCTGAGTATATATACTTTAACCAAAAGGTTAAAATAGTAGTATATAAGATGGGTTTACTACTTGTTCTTTTATGAAAAGGATCAATTTTAGAATATTTTTGGCAAACAAAGGAAATGTTGTAATTCTAAAAATGAGTTTTGTTGTCATTGTTGAGATTTGTTTTGTTTTGTTTCTTTTCAGTACTAAGGATTGAACCTAGGCCCCACACATGCTAGGCAAGTATTCTAACACTAAACTATATTCTCAGCCCAAGAAGGTTATTTATTTGAACTTAAAAACAATAACAGAATCAGATCGTGAAGTATTTTACCTTTCTCAATAATTAAAAAAATTCAATAGCATGCTGTTCTCTTATTTAACATTAATAATTATTTGCAACAACGTGAAAACAAGTACATAAACTGGACTGGGAAGTAACAGCTTACTACCACAGGCAATGATCTGAGCTAGGTGGTGCACACCTTTAACCCCAGCACCCTGGAGAGAGTAGCAGGTGAATCACTGAAAGTTCCATGCCAGGAAAGGCTGTCCCTTTTGGGGAAAACAAAAACAAAAACAAAAACAAAAGCTTATTATCTTATTATGGCACTACGCATACCAAGAGAATAAATATATTATAAATTCTGTTCATTTGAACACCTCTGTGGTGAGTACCCCCACTTTCCCATGACTAGTCTTAATTGCCTTCCAGTTCTGGTTTCTCTTGGACTTTTTAAGATAGAAACATCTTCTATCTTTAGAAGACTGCATCACCCATTTATTTCCTCTATGTAAATGCTAAATACTGAAAGACAGTGTTAAATTCAGGATTATCTACAACTGATACATTTTAGAGTAAAAATATTAGAAAATTTAACTTTTTAATCATAAAATTTTGACTTTTAAAAAAATCACTACTGGAGAATGGATCTTCAGAAATAACAAAAATCAGGCAATAAATATGAATAAAAATAATATTCAGCATCTCTTTTACACAGGATGAATTTGATTTCCAAAACAGACCCAGGCTACCTTTGGTTTAACACAAAACCATTCTAAGTGTAGTAAATCATATTCTCTCAAGTTCTCTCCAAGGCCTGAAGAGAAGTCTCCTACAAGACTTGACAGAGCAGCTATGAGACCATAAAGAATGTGGCTTGATGTTTCAATTCTTTGAAACAAACTGCTCTCATCTCAAAACTATGGAAACAAAAAAGATCTTTCAGAATTGTGCTATTTTACAAATAACATCTTTAAAATTTCTGTTGCACCATAGGAGTTCAATAAATGATAGCTAAGGTTATTAATGACTGGAGGATGCAGCCTCAGTGTAGCATGGGAGAAACTCCTTAAAGAGATGAGGAGTAGAAGACACTAGGTTTTGTGAGGTTTGGCACTATTAAACACTGACTTGGCAACGAGAGCTCCTTCTCACACACAACGTTTTTTTCACGCAGGTGAAAATGCATGATTTATATTCCTATAAATAAATCTAGCTTTACACATGGCGGGCTGTGTAAAATGGATTTTTTTCCTCTAGGGAATTTTTTTTTATCATGGTTTATGTTCATAAAGAAAGTAGAACTCCTGAGAACTAGTAACATTAGGAGCACTGGAAATGATGTCAGGAAAAGTTTAAAGTATTTGAAAGTCAAGGTTTGTGTGTGTGTGTGTGTGTGTGTGTGTGTGTGTGTGTGTGTGTGGTATATCTGTGTGCACATGTGTGTGCATATAAGTGTGTATATGTGTGTGAATGCAGAGGTAGATATCAGATGTTTCTATTGCTCCCTTTTTTTTTCTTTTTTTTTTTTTTTTTTTTTTTTTTCTTTTTTTGAGACAGGGTTTCTCAGTGAACCTAAAGCTCACTAATTGACAGACAGGCTAGCCAGCCTGGTCTGGAGATCTACCAGTCCTGAACTACCGCCCTGGCACTAGGAATATAGATACTCATAGCTCAGCCTGTTTTATTCTATGTGGGTGCTGACGATCTGAACTCAGATCCATACTTATATGGTAAGCCCTTTACTGACTAAGCCATCTCTCCATTTTCTGAAAGTCAGTTTTTATGAATATACCCAAAGGATCAGTGAAATGGCTCAGTGGGTAAAGGCCCAGGCCTCCATATGGTCAAAGGAGAGAACCGACTCCTGCAAGTTTTTCTTTGACCACCACACCCATGCCATTGTACACATACACTGACATACACACTAACTAACTAACTAGCTAACTAACCAACTAGCTAACTAACTAAACAAACAAATAAATAGGTAGGTAAATAAATAAATGTGAATTTTAAAGAATTAAAAAAAAATCCCCAATCAGGGATGGAGAGATAGCTCAACAGTTAAGAATGATTGCTGTTCTCCCAGAGGCTCTGGGTTCAATTCCCAGCACCCACATGATGGCTAAGAATCATCTGTTCCTCCAGTTCCAGAGGACTTGACACCCTTTCTGGCTCCTGTGGGGTATTGCGCACATGTGGTGCACTTACATAAATGCATGCAAAACATTCATACACATAAAATAAAAATAATAAATAAATATTTTTAAAATATACCTCAATCTGTAGGACGTGATGGTACATGCCTTTAATCCCAGTACTTGAGAAGCAGAGCCAGGCAGAGCTCTGTGAGTTCAAGGCCAGCCTTGTCTACGCAGTGAGTTAAAGGTCATCTGGGGGCTACAGGAAGACCCCGTATATTATGCTAAATGAAAAAAGTACA
>NW_008334020.1:1741728-1763038 GCF_000622305.1 Nannospalax galili
TATGGCCATAGTTTCCTTTTAAAATACTAATGCTACTATTTAATGTAGCACAATTAGCATCAACACACAAGAAAACGTATTCTTTAAGATATGGAGAAAGTGAAAAATTAGTTTAAAACTAAGTTCAGTCAGTGTGTTATCATATGGACATCTGTATTGAGATCAGTGAATACACAGAGGTATTTCAGCTATGCACCTGCACTTCATAGCAACAGATACAAGACACCACCTTTAGTTACTGACAGTCACCTAGCTCCGTGTGTCACTATTTTCCTTCATTTTAATTTTATTTATGCAGTTATGATTTGGAATACACCTTTCAATGAACGGCTTGTTCTCGGTCCTGCTCTCAAGGACTGATAAATCTCCATCTTCTCTGAGTATGGACAGTGGCTTGGCAGTTTTCCCGCCCCACACTCTCTTACCAGTGATGTCAGCATGCCACAGAACCCAGGGTGAAACTACCTTTTCGGGAATTTTTTCATAATAAAATACATTCTCTTCAAGTGGCTCTTTTACAATGCTCTGGTTTCCTTAAAAAGCATTTTTGAAAAACAATATAATTACTCCCTCCAATTCATTTATAAAATAATGTTGGAAATAACCAAAATAGTTTGTGAAAAGGTAGTATAGTATAAAGTAAATAATAGTTTTCAGCAACAAAAACTATTTGGTTTGTTTGTATTTACAATCCAGTTGACCATGGCTGTCTTTTGACAGCTCTGAGCCTCAGGATTCTTAGAAAGCTAGTGAGAACAAATGATCTCTACCTACTTCAATGGATTGTTTTGTTTTCAATAAGTATTTTTGGCAATCACATTCTGTACTTTCACCTGATTTCTTAGCACGTCATTAATTTTGTTCAATTTCTGTTTAATATGTAAATTAATTGCTGACTTCTAATTTTAATTTTTGAAATATGCTTGCAATAATAAATGAGCATTTTACTACTGACAGAATTTTGCCACCTAATATGCTTAAATTCTTTCCATTGAAAGGAAGCAAATATTTAGATAGAAAACTAAATCTGAATTGAGTATTTGTAATCCTTCACTGACCTCAAGGTGGCATTTACACTGTGGGGTACTCTTTACTTGTCACATCCATTCACAGGGAAGCCAGAGATTCTACCCACACGGACATTGTTTAATTTTCCAAGGCCAAAGTTGAAGCAAAAGCCAATTTACAGATTTGGGTCAAATTTAGAGAATGTGGGATAATTTGGTATATATTAACATATTTAATCTTGGTGAGTTTCTTCCTGTTTTCTATTTGTTTTAGTTATTTTGTCTTCTCTTTGTTTTGAAGACATTATCTTTACAAGTCTTTCAGAAAATATTTAATAGTCAGTCATTTGAGTCTGCTTCTGTGATTGAAGCAGAATCGAATTCACTTGTGTACAAAGTTGCCTGTGCAACTTTGGGACCCTGTGTTCAGAAGGCTCTGGGTTTTATTGTCCTGCAGTAGACATCCTGAAATTTTTAGAAACTTTTGAAGAATGGATTCAAGTTATTTTTTGCTAGACTCTGCTATTGCAGAACTGTCTTTGTTCTGGGCCCAATTTAATTTTTCCTTAGTATTGCTTGCCTCATTCTTTGATTTTTAGAATTGCTTCTCTTCTGCAATTCTCTAGTAATCTTCATTGGTCTAGTCCACTTATAAGATATTGGCAATCAAAAAACACCCCTGTTTTACTTTTGTACACAGATTTGTGCCTTGAAACTCCCAGGCTGGGAGTATTTCTGTTCCTGTGGGTACTTTGAGCTTGTTTTAGGGACAAAGAATTTTTCCCCCAGAACAAATTTCTACTTGAAATATTGATTCAATTTTGTTAGGCTTGCTCCAAAGTACAAATGCAAGCAAGCTCTTCTTTACCCTCCCCATATGGAGCAGAATACAGCCATCTGATGTTTTCACCCCCAAAAAAATCCATGTTCTATGATCTGCCTATCATTTTATCATCAAACACCTAAACAAAGAATTTATTGCAAGTGTTAAGAAATATAAAACACCAACGATGACTCAGAAGGAGAATGCCTTTGAAAAGCTAAGGGAAAGCCACTTCATAAGATTGTTTGGACAAAAAGAATGCTAAAGAAACTTCAAAATAAGATATTTTAACATTTATCATGGACATGAGAAAACGTTGGCTCCTGGGTGTACCCACACACACATATGTGGATGCTTCCTTCTGCATATATTTAGTGATAGAGCAGATGCCTTTAAAAGAGGTGAAGATATACAGAAAAAGCTAAGGACACTGAGAAAAATTATTAAACTCATGTTTTGTTATAAGGTCTGGTGGCTCAGTCTTATAACCCCAGCTTCTCAGCAGACTGAGGCAGGAGGATTGCAACTTTAAAACCTGCCTAGACTACAGAGTGAGTTAAGACAACTTGAGCAAGTTAATGAGGCCTTTAAAAATATAGTTTTAACAGAAGATGGGGGTACAGTTCAGATGCAGAGTACTTGCTGACAATGCCAAAGGCCTAGGTTCATTTTTCCACTACAACAATAACAAGTCGTCTCATTTTCATATTTGTCTTACTCCCCTCATTTTCTTGTTAAAATTATTAGTATTTTAAATTTGAAAACTATTTCACGCACATACTTTTTCTATCACTTAATAATTCCTTAGTCACAGGGGCCACAAAATGTTACTGGTGGTCACAGTCTGAGCCAGGTGTTTCCAGGCTGTTGGTGTCTTATTCAAGAACTAAATAAAGTCAGGCAAGACAGCTGCTTCAGTAGATAAAGATGATGACTACCAACCATGAGGGCCTCAGTTTGATCTTTCAGACTCACATGGTATAAAGAAAGGCTTCCACAAGTTCTCATCTGACCACTACATTTATGTGCCGTGGCCTGTGCACACCTACACACATACACAAATAAATTAATTTAATTTTTAAAATATATTTTAATTATCATTTTAATTTTATGTGTATGAGTGTATTGCCTGTGAGTATATAAGTACCTCTGTGTCATACAATGCCCACAAAGGTGTCGATCCCCTAGAACTTGGAATTGGAGTTACAGATGGTTGTTAGCTGCCATGTGGGTACTGGAACTAGAACCCAGGTCATCTGCAAGAGCAGCCAGTGCTCTTAACCACTGAGCCATCTCTTCAGCCCTAAATAAATTTAATTTTTAAAAATCAGATAAAGAAAGAATGAGATAAAGGTGCACACAGATTGCAAATGTAGCAATGTACCTTTATTCAAAGCAAATTGATTCTACACTGTTAAGAATGACAACAGGCCACATAAGAGTACTCAAGGGAACTGTTACTTTTGGGTACTTCTTTTCACAGACTTCAAGAGAAGGCTACTAAGGGACATGACATGGGTGGTTCTCTGTTTTGATTGACAGGTTGGCCTTTGTTCACTGAATATGGTCCTTCCCATAATGTACCTAGCTTTAATCATAAACATGACCATTTATGCGTAGACATAAGATGACAACAGGGTTTTCTTTTTTCCCTTAAAATTTACTTAGAGGACAGCTTTATTGCACATATTCTCAAAACCAGTCTAGGCCAGAGCAGCCCCCTCCATCCTCGTACCTGGACATAAATGGGAATACATCGAATTGAAAGTTTCTCTGAAAGGGGAGATTTGAGGTTGTTACATAAAGGAAATCTTTTTTCATTGTTTAGAGTGAAATGCGCTAAGGGGGAGGGATGCTAGATTGTCAACAAGGATGCTAGGTGAATTATTAAAAATTGGGTGTGTATGTTGCCCAAGCCATGTGGAGTCTCGGGTTGTTAAACTATTTTTATACATTCTTTCTTAAAAAATAATTCAAAATTCACAGTATCATTTCAAATTCTCTGACAATTGTACATAAAATCATATCAAAATAATATGAATTATTATGGATATCATTGCATATAAAAAGTCAGATTTCCCAATTTTATCTCCCAATACAAGTTTCTAAAAGCAAATTCATTAGTTTAAAAATGCCAAGTTAACAGGCTGGAGAGATGGCTCAGTGATTAATACCACTGGTTGTACTTGAAGAGGACTCAGTTTCCACTCCCAGAACCAACAAGGCAGTTAGCAACTGTCTGTAACTCCAGTTTCAGGGAATCCAACATCCTCTTCTGACCTCTGCAAGCACTGAGTGACATGGATGCATTACCGACAGGCAAGCAATACACTCATACACATAAAATAAAAATAAAATAATATTTTTTTAAATGTCAAGTTTAAAAGAGAGATCTTAACAGGGTGTAGTGGTACATGCTTTTAATCCCAGTACTACAGAGGTAGGAGGATCTCTGTGAGACTTAGGCCAGCCTGGTCTACATAGCAAGTTCTAGGCTAGCTGGGGTTACAAGGAGACACTGTTGCAAAGAGAGAAAGAGAAAGAGAGAGAGAGAGGGAGAGAGAGGTCTTTCTTACAATAGACCACTTGAATGGTTTTAATAGTCAATGAGTACCTCAAATCCTTTTTAAACTTGACACAGACACAGACACACACACACACACACACACACACACACATATATATATATCACAATTATATTTTAATGTATCCAATAATTGTATATGTATATCTCAGAATTATACACATATGGATATATAATAAATATAATTCTTTCCTGACAGGTGAGAAAGAAGACTTAAAGTGATTATGAAATACTAATTCTTTCATGAACTAGAATTCAAAGACATTTTTAGGCTGGGCATGGTATGAATGCCTTAAATCCCAGCACTCGGGAGGCAGAAACAGGCAAGTCTCTGTGAGATCCAGGTCAGCCTTGTCTACATAGTGATTTCCAGGTCAACTGGAGCTACAGGGAAACCCTGTCTCCAAAAAGAAAAACCAAGTTTTTTAAAATCGCTTCTTTTTAAGAAACTAAGAATGCAAGGGACTGTCTCAAACTGAATCTATCTCTTCAGTTTTAGCCTCACCACTCACAGCATTTTATTGCACTGACTTGAAGAAAAATATGACATTTAATATTTCAAGATATGAAAGTTCAATCAGTTGATAGCTTTCTCTATTACTTGCTTTTTAACTGACCAAGAAATAGTTCATAAAGGTCATACACTCTGCCTGCCCTTTTTAAATAAAAGGTTTCATTTTTGTTTGGGGATTTTTTTCTGGGGGATAAGATTTTTTTAATCATCTATAATGTCAGTGGGACTGTGTGTAGGTATGTGCATATGAGTCCAAGTGCCTACAGAGGCCAGAAGAGGGTGTTGGATCTCCTGGAGGTTGGAATTACAGGCTGTTATGAGCCACCTGACATGGGTGCTGGGAACCGAACTAAGGTGCTCTGCAAGAGCAGCAGCAAGTGCTCTTAACCACTGAACCATCTCTTCAACCCCCATTCTTCCTTTATTTTCCTTAGAAGAAATTTTTAATATATACTTTTATTGAATTTTTGTGCATTCCATATAATACATCTTAATCATTTTTAAACCCCCTCCCCTATCTGCACCTCCCCATAACACCCCCACCAGATTTTATACATTCTGTCATTCTGTCATAGATGTTAAGATCTATGGAGTCACCTTTGTGTACCCAAAAATCTCTTGGTGTGACTTCATCCACCAGAGCCTGTTCAGCCTATGTAGCATCAGTCTCTTAAAGAAGATCAACCCTCCCTCACCCAGTAGTGATCAGGTGCCAATAAGCTAAGGGAGCTGCCTGCATGTTTCTCCAGTTCTATGCTGAATTTTGTCTGATTGATTTTATATGAGTCTTGTACATGCTGTCACCATTGCTGTATGTTCATATGAGCATATTCTCAGAAGCCTAACTGTTTCCTTGTGGTCATGTATCATCCAGGCTCTTAACAATCTTTCCACCCTCTCTTCTAAAATGGTCCCTGAGCTTGAGTGGTTGTGATTTATTATGGGAATCCTGTCCACACACTCTAGAGTCTCTATGTAGCCCCATCTGGACTTGAACTCAGTTTGTAGACCTGTTGGCCTTAATCTAACAGAGATCCACCTGCTTATGCTTCCAGAGTACTGGAATTAAGGGTATGTGCCACCATTCCTTGCTATAAAGGGTTATTTTTTTTAATTATACATCAAACTGTTTACATCAAGGGAGTTGATTTTGTCATCAATGACAAGAGATGAGGCTAACTTAAATTAGCCTCTGTAAATCAGAAACATACTTGTACCAAAACTTTCAGAGAACTGAACTTTAAACTCTCCCTAAAAATATTTCTATATGGAGAGGAAAACATGACTCACTCAATGGTTAGGAGCACTTGCTGTTCTTCTAGAGGATCCAAGTTTTGTTCCAAACACCCACATGGTAGCTAATACCCAACTGTCTGTGCCTCCAGATCCAGGGGATCCAGCACTCTCTTCTGGCTTCCACAGGCACTGCACATACATGGTTCACTTACATACATGCAGGTAAAACACTCATACATATAAAATTTTTAGGTGTTTTCAAATAGTTCTTAATTTCTCTAAATGGTATTGGTCTTAATCTACAACCTCATGTAGTTAGCTCTTTTTTTATATGAAATGATACTAGGGATCAAGTATCATATATGTATCATGATGTGTACTTGCAAAATATATTGGCTTGTGTACTAGTATATACAGGGAGTTCTGATCTTGCTTTTGTTTTTATGAGAAGCAGGTGTGTGATAGAGTTTCTGTGTCTAATTTAAAATAGCTATTGAATATCTCTCTGGGATCAAGACATTGAGGACTGAAGTCAGATTTGAATCTTGGTTTTATCACTGACCATCTGAGTGATCAAGACAACATTGTAAATTAAATCATACTTACAAATCAGTGCAGTGGGCTCTTGGGGAGAGTTTGAGGATTAATAATCAATATATAATAACCAACTAGCCACCATTAACTAAGATACTGTCACTGTCCCTATGGCTGCTGCCACCTATATCAGAAGAGGGTCCTGTTTGGCTTGATTGTGCAGAAGGCAATTCTCCCTCTTTGAACTATACATTGATGTCCCTTTGGTGAATTAACATTCTCCACTTCCCTAGCATTGATGGGACTACAAATTCAGATGACTGCTTTTTCACAGGGGAGGTAGAGAGGTCCCTTGAATGCCTTACATCAAAAACTTTCTCCATATGTGAGGCTCCTGTATCCTGTATATTCAGCCCATCACTCTGTCCCAAATTTAAATCCTGAGGGCTGAATATATGTGGAGCCACTTAAAATGCCCTGTACGCTATTGCTTTAATAGGGGTGACTCTAAGAAAATGTTGAGGGTGGCTTTTATTCATTTTGTTTTATTTTGTTTAGAGACAGGGAGCTATCATGTAGCCTAGGCTAGCCCTAAACTCATGAAGATCCTCTTTTCTCAATCTTCCAGTTGCTGAGATAAGATTGCAGATATGAGCCACCGGGCATGGCTGGGGTGACTCGATATCTGTCACATTCTGGAGGTGGTTCACTTCCTCTTCCTTCATCCTTTGGGAGCACGTGAGAGAATTAATAAGACTAAGATTCCCTGTTGACGTGTTTCATTTTTTCTGTATGGTTCAATGATACACAGTCTCTTAGTAGATTACTAAATTTCATTCTCATTTCAGTTCAATATTCCCTCTTACCTTAACTTTGTGGATTTATTTTCTTAACTACATTCATCAGCAAATCAATGAGATCCCAGTGTCCCTAATTATTGACATGGTGGGAGTGAAGGGTTGGATCAGTGACAACAGAGAAGGAACATCGCAGTTCCATAGTTCAAGAGACTTCCATGTTGAATACTGAAAAAGAGAAAGATGAAGTTCTGCAGTAGAGTGTGCCAGTGCCTGATAGAAAACCACCATCTCTCCGCTATTAAGACATGAATCACCTTGTTCTAGTAACAGGGATAGGAAAAAAGCTAGATTAAAATACTGTTAACCCTAGAGTGACTGCTAATGCCCCAGTTGCAGAGATTGAAATAAACTGGTTATTTTGTGGTCAAAACCATTTTTCCAACTTATCATATTTTTTGATTCAGTCAGATCCCTCTACCCTTCCTGTATGCCAGGTCAGATCTCCCCAGGTTGCATCTCCTGATAGAAGCTGAACACTAAGACTCACAGTCCATTGTATCACTTAGGAGACAATTCTCTCCTGAAAATCAAAGGCTAGATTTTTTGGCTGTGCTTTCTGTTAACTTTTCATAAGATAATTTCTTTGATTTCTCTTTCTGCTTTGTCTGCTTAGACATTTACAGCTGGAGTTTTTTCACGACTGGAGTAGCTAGGATATGGGCTCAAAACTAATACCCTCTTTTTCTCCCGTTCCTACTTCTCTATGTTTATTTTAATTTGTGATGGCACAGTCAACTTTTATCCCAAGTTGTTTCCTTTATGATGAAGTAGGCGAATAACAAACTAAACTTTATTTCTAGAGACTGAATAAAACAAAGATGGCACATTTTTACCTCGGACTACTAGAATGTTATACTTTTTCCATCTACTCTGCTGCTGTTCGATGCAGACTCTAAAGAATTAACTAAAAACATAAAACATTTATTCAATGTAATGAACATGGTTCAAATTTCATTTTATCGTATTTCTTTTAAATTTGATATGTGTATATAGTATAGGTATGAAACTTCAGCATCAGAACGTCAGATTATCATGAAAATTTGCACAATTCTTTTTCCCCTCCGATACTTGGTGTCATTGGACCTTTTTCTTTATATTTTAACTCTTCAATGACACTCATTAATGATTAATGACCCACTGACTCGTGCTGGCTTCTAACATGAAAGTCATCGAAATGCCTTTTCCCTGGAGAGCAATTATTCTATGGAACAATATCCCCTACCTGGTGCACTGAAATCCCCAAGGTTGGCTGTTAAACTTGCAGTTGTAATTTGTGAAAAAGTCCAGAATGCCAAGTTTTGGACTGTTGGGGATTTTATGCACAGTTTCATTTTACTAGAAACAACTTGTTTCTTTTCTGTCTTTGCTTGCAAAGAGTCTAAGTAAAAGTAGCAGAAAATGCATCAATTTGAATTGCCTTTGTTCCTATTTAAATCTGAAGACACGACTGGGAGTGAAGTATCTTCAGCTTTTTGGTTTGTGAAATACTGCTGAAGTACAAATATAGAGAGAAATTCAAGTGTGTATATGGACTCAGCTCTTCTCTATGTGATATTTCAATGGAGCAAGACAATCAGGAAAAAAGAATAGTGCACACTTCAAAGCTAGATTTTGAAACGGGAAAGAATTTTGAAATATGCCTATGTGTAAATCTCAGGTCTTTCACATAAAGGATTTCCTATTGGCAGTCCCCTTGACTAAAGAAACTTATGAGTGTTTAGCACAGGATAACTATGTAAATAAGGCCAAATCCATCAGATATGTGAATTCTAAAAAAGCCAATAACCTTGAGATATTTAATATTTGGAGAAACCTCACCAACTTTTCCTATATACTTATAAAAACAATAATCCTCATTTAATGAATCCATTCATAAAACTTACAATTCTTTGGATGCTAGGAAACATACACTTAATATTAATGTTACACAAGAAGTATGCACTGACTTTTTAGTAAGATAAACACATTATATACAATGGAATACAGTTCTGGACCAGACGCATGATACAGATGAAAAGCATGACTTTAAAAAAAGGAGAGATCTCTGTCAACGTGTTACTCATAGAACATGCAGGGCACTGATTTTGAGTGGAGTTTTCAATCATGGATACAATATAAATAAAAGAAAAGAGAAAAAGTAAGAGAGAAAAACTCAAGGCAAAGGTTTGAAAAGATGGAGTAAGAGAGTAGATGGAAAATGGGCTCCCCTGAGCTTAAGAGTAAATGCTGAGCTACTGTAGAAAGTAGACTTAGATGAGAAAGACCCAGACATCCCTAAAGAAGTGTTTGGACTGGCTGGTGGCTATGAAATTGACGGGCCCCTGATCTGAGTCCAGAGTGGAGGATGATGGAGTGTAGGCAAGGGAGCCAGCTCTCTCAGTAATTTATGTCTAAGGTGATGAAAGCAGGGAGTCCTGAGATAGCTGAGGGAATGAAGTGGGGCCAGAGATGAAAGAATGATAAGTCCTGGGGACAGATTATAATTAGAAGTTGAAGGAGTGGAGAAAGTAAAAGATGACTCCAAATTTTCCAGTCTCATTCATATGACTGGAAGAATAATAGCATCTATGAGAGATATAATGCAGTTAGGACTGGATGAGTTTAACGTGATAGAAAGATGGTGCAACGAAGAGCCCGGCAAGCAATTGTGAACACGACTCCAGACAAATGTTGAAAGTCCAAGCTGTATACTCATACATATACATATGCATATATATGTGACAAACATCCAAGAATTTCAAATACATGTGTGTATGTATGAAATTCACTGATGAATGTCAAAGAAATAAACAGGAAAGTAGAATTAAAATAATTTTAATTTGAGCATAGTTAAAATTCCACATATATAAATCTCATTTATTCAAATGTAACACCTGAGTAACTCTGACGCCTGTTGGAGCCCCTTTGTACATTAATCTCATCTTTAAGCTAGAAATAATAACAATTTGGATTCTTTCCATCTCAAAGGAAACTATATAAACATTTTTATACTAATTGTGTTTCATACTAAATATTGCAAGTTAGTGGGTCAGTCAATAAATAAAAAAACTTTTTGTATATTTGCATGTGGTAGTGTCTCTTAGTGACGTAAAGATATGCATGTAGTGCGCAAACTGGATAGGGAAGATTCTGACCATAGGCACATTAGCACTGTGCATTCTGTCATGTCACACAACATTCATGAATGCTTCCTGAAATGCCTCAGCTCATATTTGAGGCTACTGTATGTTATAAAGTGTAATGATTTTACTGTATATACAGTTTTCTTCTCTTACAGAAGCATAATGATTTAGTTGTGGAAAACAAAGTTTCTTAATTTTTCCTTACTGTCATTCCTTAGCACGCAAGTATCAAATTAGAATCTATCTGGATTGTACCACTAAAAGGTCTAAGTTGCTTATTTGAGTTTCATATTTTAAATTATTAAATAAAATTTGAGTTGGAATAAGGACAGGGTTTCTAACAACTTCTGAGGAACTCCTAAATACACTTCTGGCATTTTATACTACATATTAATATAAAATGGCGTTCTCTGCATTGGCGATTATAAAGTCAAAGTATCAGTCACCTCTGGAAAGTATGAAGATTCTCTGCATTCTAAAGAAGCAAATATTCAACCAAAATTTAATTTTGTATGTAGTAATAAAAATCCACAGCCATCTCATTAATATGCAAATTTACTTTCATTGCAATAAATGGCAAATTTGTGTGCATTCCAAAGAATCATCTTAAAATTTTCTATATGATTTGTTGTTAGTAAACGTGTGATTTGTATATTTGTGCTTTATATCTATAGACCCTAAATCACATAAAACTTGGGAAGAGAGAGAGAGAGACAGAGAGAGAGAGAGAGAGGATGGGAGAAATAGCTCAGTGGGTAAAGGCACTTGGCACACAAGACTGACAACCAGAATTCTATCCTCAGAATGTACATTCTCACACTCACACATATACACAAACACACATACTCACATAAGCATACTCACACAAACTCACACACACACACGTATACACAAACATGCATACTTACATAAGCATACTCACACAAACTCACACACACACACACACATACACAAACACGCATACTCACATAAGCATACTCACACAAACACATGCTCACGAACACAAACATACACAAGCACATAATAATAATGATAATAATAATATAATGAAATGAATTTTTTAAACAGAAAAAATTGAGAGGGAGCTGATTTCTGTCCCTCACACTCTAATGTGACTTGCATGGAACTCAAGGGTCTCTATAAAAGATTTATGTCACTAAAAGTTTAAATTTCATTTTCTAATTCTCTACTTTGCTTACATATATTGTAAGAAACTTTTCAGCACATAGGCTTGGGGATTTTATTTTCATTGTTCTGTTAATGTTTTTATTTCATATTTTAAGCTATAAACTAGAATTATTCATTAATATTCTTGTTTTCTTAATCTTAAAAGATTATTGAATTTTTGCTATTTTCATACAATATAATTTGATGGTGTTTATATCCCCTCCTTATTCATACCTCCCTTTGCTGACCCCACACAATTTAATGTACTCTATTATATGTATAAAATAGCCTATAGAGTCTAATTTGGTCCCCAAATGTCCTTCAGTGTGGGTCCATCCACTATAGCCTCCTAGTTAACTGACCAAGAATCCTGTCCTTGTAAGAGACTGTCTCTTACAGCAGCCATTAGTTGCCACAAGTTGTGTTGGGTTTGGTTGGGATTTCTTATCTACTTCCCCAAGTCTATACTGGTTTGAGTTTGCATGGGACTTGTATATTCTGTAACCATTGATGTGAGTTCATATATGTAACTAACAGCTGTCTGAAAGACTATTTCCTTGTTGTCATCCACTCCTCTGGCTCCTGCAATCTTTCTACTCTCTTCCACAATGATCCCTGTGCCTTGATAGGCAGATGTTTGAAATAGGTGTCCTCTTCAGGGATAAGTACTCTACATCTTCTTGTTCTCTGTACATTGACCAGTTATGGTTTTCTGTGTTAATTACCATGTGCTGCATAAGAAAACTTTTCTGGTGAGTTTTATCGTATGTGTGGAGGTTGCATTGAAGATATGTCACTTAGGGCTAAGCATCTTACAGACACTTTTCTCATCCAGTATTGACACAATTGCAAACTGGTACAACCATTTTGAAAATCAGTATGGAGAATTCTTAAAAAACTAAAAATAAATCTACCATATGATCCCATTACACCATGCCTTGGCATATACCCAAGGGATTCATCTGACTACAGAGATACTTGCACAGTCACGTTTGTTGCTGCTCTTTTCACAATAACTAAGCAATAGAAACAATCCAGAATGTCCCTCAATTAATGAAAGGATAATGAAAAAGTGGTACATTTACACAATGGTGTTCTATTCAGCGGTAAAGAAAAACAAAATCATGAAATTTGCAGGTAAATGAATGGAACTAAAAACTGTTATCCTAAGAGAAGTAACACAGACTAAGAAAAACAAGTGAAGCATGTTCTCTCTTATTTGTGGATCTTAGCTCCAAATCTTTAGATGTGTGCATATATCTCCTGATGTAACCACAGGAGCCAGGAAAATGGAAAGGAGCCATGAAGGTAATGGAGAAGAAAGAGCATGACAAAGGGGGATAGTAGGAGAGGGATGGTATTAAGGGAGAATTAGAGAAAAGGGAAAATTTTAACTGGAGAGGGAGTAGAGAAGTGAGAGAAGAGAGAAATAACACTTAGATGGTGAGAAAAACGAGAGGAAAATGTTTTAGTTGGCATTTAAAATTCAATGTTATATCTTTTCTAAAATTTTGTGTGGATGAACCAAATTAGTAAAGAACCAAAATGGAAAAAAATTATTTATGTCCCATCTTGCCATAATGCCTTATGAAAACACTATTTTTGCCTTTGGTGTTTTTAATCGTATTCCTTTTCTGAAATCCAGTTGCCTCATTGTAAACAGAGAATGATAATACGTTTCTTACTGGGATTTTGTGATCATTAAGTTAGACAATGTACTTAAGGCACACAACAATCATTATTCGATAAAATCTTTAAAGTTCCATTTTTATGACATTTTTATGCAAGAATGTTTTATATATGAGATGTCCTCAACAGTTAATGGCATAATGGAATTAGGAAATCAAACCATATTATGAACTAAATATTATTCTTGAATTAGTAAACTTTTGATTTTATAAAGATTAAACTTTTTTTAAATAGATAAAAAAATATATTTGTTTTTTAGGCGTGGTCTCATATAGCCCTGACTGGTCTCAAACTTACTTTATAGCTAAGGGTGACCTTGAACTCCTTAGCCTCTTGCCTCTACCTTTCAAGTGCTGGGATTACAAGTATCTACCATCACACCCAGTTTATTCGGGGCTGAGGATTGAACTCATAGCCTTGTCTAAACTAGGCAAAATACCAATTGAGCTACATCCTTAGATCAAAACATTGCTGTAAATAAGCTCATAAATGTTTTAGTAAATGTATCTTTAGTTCACATTACTCGCTAAACTCATAAAGGTTAAAATAGGGCTGAGCGTATTGGTACATACTTGTAACCTGAGGCAGAAACAGAAGGATTGCTAGCATGAGTCCAGCCTGCGTTATGAATCAAGACATTATATCCCTCTCAAAAAGAAACCCTTTAATTTATAGTATAAAAATAGTCCAATGTGGGGCTGGAGAGATGACTCAGTGGTTAAGAGGACTAGTTGTTCTTGTAGAGGACCCAGGTTTGATACCCAGCACCCATGTGGCAGTTAATAACTGTCTATAACTCTAGTTCCAGGGGATCCAACACTCTCTCCTGACCTCTGCAGCCATTGAACAACACAGGTGCACTTACATGTATGCATGCATGCAATACACTCATATACATAAAACTAAAACTAAAAAATAATTCAATGCCAGAAATGGTTTTAAAGATCAATACTTTACATGTTATACATCTAAGTCTACCTATATAGAAGTATCTATATATAGTATCTATATATCTTTAACTGCTAAGTATATTTCATGCAAAAGTAGAATTGTATATTGCATTAAATTTTAGAATTTAAACTGTAAAGTTTTAACAATAAAGCAATATTTATATTTTTCCTTTAAATAAATGTCACCTCAATTTTGCTAAACTTATTACCTCCCTGCAGTAATTTCAATAGTCAATGATCAAAATACAAGATTACATGTTTATTCATCTGAATTAGTAATATTATTTTCTATTTAGTCCCACCTCGAAGATAGCAAAATTCAGTTTCATGTTAGAATTTCTCTCATAAAATGTTTTGTACATATTGTTCAAAAAATCCTACTATATATTCTCTAACAACATGGAAATGAAAACATTAAACTTCCTCCATTTCAGACATTTAAAAATTATTTTTATTTTTTTATTTTTTGTGTATGAGTGTATTGCATGCATGTGTGAAAGGGCACCCAGGCCATGCATTGCCCACGGAGATCAGAAGAGGGCATTCGATTCCCCTGTAACTGGAGTTATGGATGGTGTTAGCCATTATGTGAGTGCTGGGACTCAAACTTGGGTCCTCTGCAAGAGCAGTCAGTGCTCTTAACCTCTGAGCCATTTAGACTTTTGCAAACATAATTCCTTTTATGTACTATGAATTATAGAGGCATCACTTTCATGTTCCAAGATACCAGAGAAAGTATGCAAATTCTGGAGTAAGGCAGAGTTAATCAAATATCAGTCTCCCTTCTAGGCTGCTCAGTTTCCTTTGACTTTATAAAACAGAGCTAACAATGTTTTGCTGAACCTACTGAGTTGTCAGGAGCAATCAAAAAGGCAGTTCATGTCAAAAGTTAGCATATGACCTAGCAAAATTGTGTTAAGTATTCCAAAATGTATGGCACTGCATGGAAACCAGGGGTTAAAGGCAGATAAATGTGTGTACATATATATACAGAAGGGCAGACACACACCATCACCACCACAACAACAACCATTTCCTGTACACAACTGTGCTGAGAACCTCTCCATATGCTTCTCTAACAAAACTGCAGTTTATAAATACATACAATAAAAAAGCAAATAGAATTGAATTATTTTTCTCTATGAACTTCCCATAGCTCACTCTGTCAATCAGAGCTCAAGTGGCAAGGCAGGGACAAGCTTCCTTTCCACAACTGTCTACAGAGTTGAGGAAGAAGAATCACCTCAGATTCCACTCAAGTGGTTTATAAGAACCTCCACTCCAGTCTCATTAGAAGACAGCAGGCTCTAGGAGAAAGTCATTCTGTTTGGGAAACTTTCCAAAACATAGTAAACTGAACATTAGAGAAAGGAAAAGCTAGAAAGCCAGCCTGAGTGCCTTTTCACTGTGCTGTTCTGGGGTTATTGGCAGACTGTGGAAGGTACCTTCATGTCCACTACAGAGGCCTTCTCAGACTTTTTAAAAATAGTTTTAACTAGAACTGGAATGAGACACTACAAGACTGAGACTTGACTCCCTCACAAATATTCAGAGTGGGGAAGTATGTCTTTATATGTTGTCACACCAGAAATACTGAAGTTAATTTAGGGAACTTAGCATGAGTTTATGAGAAAACTGTATTTTCAGTGCTATAATCTTTACAGTTTATTGTTTCCTGAAGTTGACTTTGCCATGAAGAAAAATGTGTGGTATAACATAAAACCAGGACAACTTTTTTGCCTAAATGTAAAGAGAAACAAGTAGTATTATGCTAAAGTCTTAATGCCCTTAGTCTTTCATGGGTTCCGGGTGAAAGTAGTGTGACACATGCTTACAGTGGCTGTACAAGACGCTGAACTTACTCCACCAGCCTCAACTGATCATGTGGTCACCCATCCCTTATGCTGACGCAGCAATTGCTTGCTGATACAGCAGGATTATTTTTAAGTATTATTTAATAGTCTTGAGTCTGTCTCTAATTGAGATGGAAAAAGATCAAGTGAAAGAGGAAGGCAATCTGTATCTTGTCCGAGTCACCAAGACTTGAGGCAGTAACACTAACCCATGGCATACAATTCCCCTTAGCACTCAGCTATGGATTATGCAAAAACTATTTTAGAGAAAAAATCACAACAAATCCTAAATATATATCCAAAAGCCTGCTTTTCTGAAATCTTAGGGGGTAAATTGGTGATTGAATGATGGGTCAACTTTGTTTTACTCCAGTAGTCAATGATTACTAATGCTAACTTAAAAGAACAATGTGGAAATGTCAACACTGGACATGGAGTCACTCCAGACAGTGTTGCCCTGTGAAAAGCCTGTGGAGACCTTGAGACTGGACTTCTGAGAGAATTCAAAATTTGACAGGACCCTTAGAAGGCTATTACATTTTCATAAAAGAGAACTACAAAAACATTAGAGCAACATAACAGGCAAAGTGCTATGCGGAATGTTTACGTGTAGCTCAACTTACACTCTGGATAAGACAAAATGGCAATCATTCATGTATAACCAAAGCTATAGTTACACTGGAGGTTGAAAGCACTGTTCTACTGTTCACTTTATTTTGTTTCTTTCAGGGATTATCATGGAAATCCAGAACACAGTTTCAAGTAATGATCACAAAATTTATAGTGGAAATAATTTTCCATACTATATAAACAGGAACATGTGTGATCACTAAGGAGTTTGCTTACAGGTGTACCTGCTGATTCTTACTGGGACAGAGAATTCCATTTTCAAGGCTCCCCAGGGGAGTTGACAAGACCAGTTTGTATTTTTTGCTAATCTATAGCTCATTCTATCCTATTTTACACAATTTCTGTGTCAATGAATTTTGGATATGAGCTACAAATAATCCTGCACTCCATTGCCAAAAACGTACAATCAAGAAAAGTAACACAGTCAGTTTGCATTCTAAATGATTGATAAACTGCTCAGTGTATAGCAGCATCACTCAGAAACAACTGAATGTGTTCTTCTTCATAACAAGGAAAGAATAGTTACCTGATTCACCTGTTTATTTCCTTAACCCTGGTTCTCCATGCCTACATGAATGATCACTACCAATGGGACCCTTTCAGAATATCTAAAACTAAAAAACATTCTTGCTGTCATTTGAATGTGTATCTTAGAGGGGCTCATGTGTTTAAGACTTGATTGCCAGCCACTGGGATTATTGGGAGATGGTTAAAGTCTTTAGAAAGTGGGACATAGTGGGAGGAAGTTAGGTCATTGGAATGTGCCCATTCCTTTTCTTTCTCTGTCTTCTTTTTCTCTTTGCAACCTGGCCATAATGAAGTGAGAGGGATGATCCTCCTTGTACACACACCATGATGTACTGTTTCATCAAAAGTCCAAAGCAACAGAGCCAGCTGATAATGACCTGAAACCTCTGAAACTGTGAGCTAAAATAAGCCTGACCTCCTTGTAAGCTGATTACCTCAGGTATTTTGTTGCAGTAATGGAAAGTGACTAGCACACACTGTATTTTCAAGCAATACTGTCATTTTTATGCTTTGTTACCTTCATTTGATTTTGCTATATGCTAGGAAGATTTTTTTTTCTTACAATGGTATGACTAATAGAGTAAGAATGTATTATGTATAAAGTCAAATGAAATATAGTTAGCATGCATGTCTTTCTTTCACTTGATACTCATGAGTGATTTTCCTGATAAAATTTCTTTCAGTGAAGTTAACCGATATATCCAAAGTAAAATTGATTTTTTATAATTGGAAATGATATATGATTTGGATTAATTTCAAAAACAGTGCTGCAACCTCCAGGTATATTGTTTCATATACTGGTTTTATATTTCAACTTCTGAGGGGACTTGTTAGTTACAAACACTTCTACAACATCTTAGCTTCTCTTTGCTTTGTGTTTTAGCTGCCTAGTGACTGGAGATACTTGGTAGTCTTATAGTACGTTCGCCTGTGGAAAAAAGAATCAAAAACTTTATCTTATTAAATCAGGAGAATACATGCATATGAATGATGGGAAAGGAAATGACTTACTCTTGGGAGACAGACAGAGGAGAATCAGGAATTCAAGTCCAGTCGCTGCTACACAGGAGTTCAAGGCTAGCCTAGGCTATATGAAACTCTCTCTGAAAAACAAAAATGAATAAACATGAATAAAAATAAAACAAACATTTCTTTTAAAATAGAAGTCTATGCTATCAGGTCCTGCTTGAAATTAAAGATATGACTAAGAGGGTAGTTTGCATTACCCACATTGTCTTTGAGCACTAGCTCAACAATCAAGACAGCACAGCTAAACCTCCAATTGTGTCAAGACCTCTCCTAATAATTTTTTAACAAGCATCAGTGCAACTTGACAGATGACATAAAGGGTGAAAATGATGGCTCTAGCTCCTTTCTAATTTTATACTTCATTTTTCTTCCTAATTTGATTCAAAGATTGCTCAATTTTTATTTACTCAGCAAACTTCATTGAAGCACAACTATATCTCAGAGTTATACAAATGATTCATCTGCCTTCTGATTAACAAGTTACCACTGGATGAGTTTGCAACAGCCTGTTTTGCTTCTCAGACAGTTCAATACCATCATCCTCATACTGAGGGTCTCTTCATATTTCTATTTCTTGCTTCTTTGATACAAACATTAAAATCTACTTGGCATTTTAAGCTTCAAGCCCAAATTTACTTTTTATCATAAGCCTTCCTTGACCTTTTCCACTCCTCTAGAATATTGGATACCACTTATTTTGTGCTCTGATTAAGCTAATGTATGTATACCAAAGTTATACAAATAGAACTTTTGAAAATATCTATGATTGATATTCTAAATATTTCTATACTAATTTGCTTTCTGTTGGTAAGATAATTACAATGATCAAAAGCAACTTGGGGATGAAAGCGTTTATTGTATGTTACATGTTACAATGTAAATTGAGAAAAGCTAAGGAGGAAACGTGCAGGCAGGAAACTGGAGCAGAAATCACAGAGGAACACTGCTGACTGGCTTGCTCCCAGACTCATATTCAGCTACCTTTGTCACACAGCCCAGGCCCACTTGCCTACAGTTGCTACCACCCACCATGGGTTGAGCCTACTACATCAATTAGTAATCAAGGAAATGCCTCAAAGATAAGCCAACAGGCCAATCTGTTTGAGGCAATTATTCAATAGAGGTTCCCTATTAACTGTTTTCAACCAAGATTAGCTATCACAGTCTCTAATTTTTGGAAAGTTATTTTTCTGATTTTTGTCTCTACGATTCATGTGGAACTCATTTCAGATCCTTGTCTGCATCATGCATACAAGGCACAGATAAAAGACAATTATAATATGGATTATCTCTAGCCACAAAAATATAACTCAAAAGGGCAACTGATCCCACAGGTAAAAAGACTGCACTTTAAAATTGAGACAGATAATAAAAAATAAAAGGTCTCTCTTCTGAGATCTCAATTACTAAGCATCTTGTAACTCTCTGGGTTATATTGGACACTGTTTATGACTTGTATGCTTTATAGCTAAGTCACTCAATAGTAAAGAACAACCAAAAAGTCTAGAGAAAGGTTGAATTTTAAAATGTTATTTGAACTGATGGACATAGCTGTGGCTGAAGTCATTTCTGAAGTCATGTCCTTTGCTAATGGACATTATTATGAATAGACTAGTTTAGGTTTACATTATATTGTTTGCAACCAGAAGAGTCTGGGTTAATAGATCATGGCTTCCTGTCACTACACTGTGATATACAAATTCCATCTTTTATTCTTTGACAGTAATTGGAAAAAATAAACCATCATTTTCTTTGATTGATGATTGAAGGAAGGAATCATATTTTATGATTGAAAAGATAGAATAAATGAATAGCTGAATGAGCAAACGAATGAATGAAATAGCAAATAAATGCTGGGGGAAATATGTATTTTTGCTATAGTATCAAGTATAAAAACAAACTGGTGTCTGTGTCCTTATTCTAAAACAAACAAAACTCTCCAGCAAAAAAATCATCCATTTGTTTGCAAATTACTGTTTTACTGTGCTATTCATTGTGGGTTATAATTCTTCAAGAAATCGCTAGTATGGCTTGCTCAGTTTGGATGAACTTGGCAAATATCTCAGGATAATCAAGCTCTTTACTTACTTCTTGACACCAAATGATATCCTTCAGATCCTTAAGTGATTTTAAATGATGTCTGAGATGGCAGCTCTGTCTGTGTCCCTGGGATCATGTTTCCGAGTCTAATCAGACTCCCCATTAACAATCTTCCCTTGGACAGCACAGAGCCGATGTGGTGTGATCAGAGTGTTGGACGCTGGCTGAAGCAACTCTGCAGGTCTGCACATGTGGATTCTATTTTCAAACCTATGATGGATTTACTTTCCCACAATGGCCAACCCTCCATTCTCCCATATAATGCTTATCAACAAATGGTGTCTGGTTAAGTCATTTATTAGTATTAGCAATGGTAGGTATATTTCAGGAATTTACAATTATTTCCCATGAACAACTTTAGCTTATTCCTACTACAATGTAGTTCTACATGTGAGATATACTACCTGATCAAGATATTTATTGAGACAACTACTTATCATTTAAGCAATTCAGGATGCATTCTTAATAAAGAAACAACTTCGTTGAATAATTTGATATTTTTCTTATTTCAAATCCTGTTACTTAAAATCTCTATCATTAAAAAAGACCTTTTCAGGAGGTGCTAGCCTTAAACATTCTTCACAATTTTTTTCTGTGTAATGTGCACTCATCAGACAAAAATAGATGAGTGTTGGACACTTGCTGATTTGACTTATAGTAAATATATGTATATGTAAATTATTA